>NW_021941580.1:154916-347595 GCF_902148855.1 Sphaeramia orbicularis | reverse complement strand
CCCGAAATAGGGGGGGTAGGTCCAGGTTTCATTTCTCTATGACCTTCCTTTATACCTCAAAATGAAAAAGTGACGATCCTAAAAGTGACGATCGTGGTTATCATCCCTGTCCCCTAACCCTAACCCTAACCCTAACCCCTAACCCTAACCCTAACCCTAACCCGCCCATTGGTTTCCTATGGCGAAATTTGACCTGGAATATCTCGGGAACCGAAGGTCGTAGAGACTCGTAAGTGTGATCTGTCTGACCTAATTTGGGGTCGCTGAACACGCCAGTCTTGGTCCTGTGTCTCTACGACCTTCCGTTCCCGAGATATAAGCAAAATAAAATTACTTCCGGTTATATCTCCGGAACCGGAAGTCGGACGTGAAAGTGGGTGGCACCAATGGAAAGCCCGCCCCCGAAATAGGGGGGGTAGGTCCAGGTTTCCTTTCTCTATGACCTTCCGTTTGGCGTCCAAAAAAAAATGGGTCATCCTCAACTGGGTCATCGTGGTTTTCTTGCCTGTTCCTAACCCTAACCCTAACCCTAACCCCTAACCCTAACCCTAACCCTAACCCCTAACCTCTAACCCTAACCCTAACCCTAACCCCTAACCCTAACCCTATCTCCGGAACCGGAAGTCGGACGTGAAAGTGGGTTGCACCGATGGAAAGCCCGCCCCTGAAATAGTGGGGGTAGGTCCAGGTTTCATGTCTCTATGACCTTCTTTTCCAAAGATACAGCCAAAACAAAGTTACTTCCTGTTGTATCTCTGAAACCGGAAGTCACACAGACTTACCCTAACCCTAACCTAACCCTAACCCTAACCCTAAACCCTAACCCTAACCCCTAACCCCTAACCCTAATACCTCAAAATGAAAAAGTGACGATCCTAAAAGTGACGATCGTGGTTTTCTTCCCTAACCCTAACCCTAACCCCTAACCCTGTGTCTCTACGACCTTCCGTTCCCGAGATATAAACAAAATAAAATTACTTCCGGTTATATCTCCGGAACTGGAAGTCGGACGTGAAAGTGGGTGGCACCAATGGAAAGCCCGCCCCCAACATAGGGGGGGGTAGGTCCAGGTTTCATTTCTCTATGACCTTTCGTTTGGTGTCAAAATCAAAACGGGGCCATCCTCAACTGGGCCATCGTCGTTTTCTTGCCTGTTCCCTAACCCTAACCCCAACCCTAACCCTAACCCCTAACCCAGATAGTTGGAGTGTCCATAAAGACTGTTTATAATGGAAAGAAGAGAATGACTATGAGCAAAACTATTACCAGAAAATCTGGAAGTGGAAGAAGCAACAAAAAACGTACCAAAGCTTTTATTAAAGCTCTCAAATCCAAAATCCTAAAGGATCCAACCAAATCCATGAGAAAAATGGCAATTGAACTTGAGGTAGACAAGACCGTTAGAAATGCAGTAAATATGATTTGAAGTTAAAATGTTTCACAAGAACACCAAAACACTTGTTGACAACAGCAACAAATCCAACTTTAGCAATTTTTTGGAATCATGTTTATGGCCGCCTTCTAGCCCAGATCTAAACCCTTTGGATTATGCTATTTGGGGTGTTTTAGAACATGCTACCAATAGAACATCACACAGCAATGTCGACTTTCTTAAAGATACTATTAAAGAAGAATGGGAGAAGTTGTCACCCAAATATCTGAGGAACACTTGCGCAAGTTTCAGGAAGCGTGTGAAGGCAGTTATTGAGAAAGAAGGAGGACACATAGAATAAAAACATTTTCTATTATGGACATTTTCTTGTGGCAAATAAATTCTCATGACTTTCTATAAACTAATTGGTCATACACTGTCTTTCAATCCCTGCCTCAAAATATTGTACATTTTGCTTCCCCACCCTGTATGTATGTTAGTATTTGTGTATTTGTGTGTGTGTTTATGTATGTATGTATGTATGTATGTATGTATGTGTTTGTGTATGAATGTATTTGTGTATGTATGTATGTGTGTATTTGTGTATGTATGTTTTTATGTGTATGTGTGTATATGTACGTATGTGTGTATGTATGTAACTATATATGAATGTATTTGTGTATGTATGAATATATGTATGTATTTGTGTATGAATTAATTTTTGTATGTATGTATATATGTATATGTGTATGTATGTATGTATGTATATATGTATATGTGTATGTATGAATGTAATTTAGCATGTCTGTATGTTTTTTTTGTATGTATGTATTCATGTTTGTATTCATGTATGTATTTGCTTATTTGTATATGTATGTACATGTGTATTCATGTACGTACGTATGTATGTACGTAGGTACATATGTATATGTGTATGTATGTATGTACATATGTATGTATGTATGTATTAATGTGTGAATATATGTATGTATGTATGTATGTATGTATGTATATATTTGCGTATGTACGTATTTATTTGTATGTATATATGTATAGATGTGTGTATGTATGTAAGCATGCATGTATGTATGTATGTATTGTGTATGTATGTATGTTTGTATGTATGTATTTATGTATGTATGTATTTATGTATGTATGTTTGTATTTATGTATGTATGTATGTATGTGTTTGTGTGTCTATGTATGTATGTATGTATGTATGTATGTATATATGTATTTGTGTATGTATGTATGTATGTATGCATGTATGTATGTATGTGTTTGTGTATGAATGTATTTGTGTATGTATGTATGTATGTATGTGTGTATGTATGTAACTATATATGAATGTATTTGTGTATGTATGAATATATGTATGTATTTGTGTATGAATGAATTTGTGTATGTATGTATATATGTATATGTGTATGTATGTATGTATGCATGTATGTATATGTGTATGTATGAATGTAATTTTGCATGTCTGTATGTTTTTTTGCATGTATTTATGTATTCATGTTTGTATTCATGTATGTATTTGCTTATTTGTATATGTATGTACATGTGTATTTTTGTACGTACGTATGTATGTACGTAGGTACATATGTATATGTGTATGTATGTACGTACGTATGTACATATGTATGTATGTATTTATGTGTGAATATATGTATGTATGGTGCAGTGGTTAGCACTCGTGCCTCACAGCAAGAAGGTCCTGGGTTCGATTCCAACACCAGTCGACGGGGGGTGGGACCTTTCTGTGTGGAGTTTGCATGTTCTCCCCGTGTCTGCGTGGGTTCTCTCCGGGTACTCCGGCTTCCTCCCACCATCCAAAAACATGCACTAATAGGTTAATTGGCTAATCTAAATTGCCCATAGGTGTGAATGTGAGAGTGATTGTTTGTCTCTATATGTGTTCAGCCCTGCGATGAACTGGCGACTTGTCCAGGGTGTACCCCGCCTTCGCCCCTATGTAGCTGGGATAGGCTCCAAGCGACCCCCGTGACCCTAGTGAGGATAAAGCGGGTTCAGAAAATGACTGAATGAATGAATATATGTATGTATGTATGTATGTATGTATGTATTTGTGTATTTATGTATATGTATATATGTATGTATGTGTGTATGTATGTATGTATTTGCGTATGTATGTATTTATGTGTATGTATATATGTATGTATGTATGTACGTATGTATGTATGTATGTATGTATGTATGTATGTATGTATGCATGTACTGTATGTGTATGTGTGTATGTGATTATGTATGTACGTATTTTTGTATGTATGTAGTTATGTATGTATGTGTTTGTATATGTATTTACATGTGTATGTATGTATGTATGTATGTATATGTGTATGGATGTATTTGTGTAGATAGATAGATAGATAGATAGATAGATAGATAGATAGATAGATAGATATTTAAGAACATATTTGTGTGTATGTATTTTCGTATGTATGTATTTGTGTATGTATGTATTTATGTATGTATGTATCTATCTATGTGTGTGTGTGTGTGTGTGTGTGTGTATGTATGTATGTATATGTGTATGTATGTATGTATGTGTGTGTATATATATATATATATATATATATATATATGAACATATCTGTGTATGTATGTATATTTGTGTATGTCTGTATGTGTTTTACGGCCACTCTTGGATTCAAAAAGAAAAAATGGTAAAAAAAAAAAATAAAAAATAGCAGAGTAGTCCGAGGAGGAGGTCTATGACTCACTAAATTTAACTCCCTAAACACTAAATATGACTCACTGATTTAACTCCATCTTTGCCACGTTCTTGCAAACTCCTGTGGAATAACTTGGTCCCATCCATACTTGGATTTGCAGAGCTCTTGAAGTATTTGTTTGGCTTTCAGGATGAAAGGAGAGAGAAAACCTAATGGGTCATAAACTGAACTAACTGTGGAGAGTATACCTCTTCTGGTAGCAGGCCGGCTCTTCACAGTCACTTTAAAGCTGAAGGTGTCGCTGTGCGTGTGCCATTGGATTCCAAGTGCAGGTTCAACTGCAGTTTGTTCTTTCAGCTTTTCTTTATCCAGGTCCAGTTCCTTAACTACCTTCGCTCTGTGATGCTCAGGAATGCTTGCTAACACCTCACAGTTATTGGTGACCCATTTTGTCAATCTGAAGCCTCCCTGGCTGCAGGCATCAGTGAGATCTTTGATGAGCTTCATAGCTTCATGCACTGTTGCTACGGACCTGAGACAATCATCCACATAAAAGTGGTTTTTGATAGTTTTCATGACTTCATCAGAGTAATGCTTCTCATTGTCATCAGCAGTTTGACGCAGGGCGAAATTAGCAATGCTTGGGGATGATACGGCGCCAAAGAGGTGAACTTTCATCCTATAAATCTCAAGCGGTTTGCTGATATCGCCCTCTGGCCACCACAAAAACCTCAGGAAGTCTCTGTCCTTTTTATCTTTATGTACTTGGTAAAACATTGCCTCAATGTCTGCCATAACAGCAATTTGTTCCTGGCGAAACCTTAATAACACTCCAATAAGGGTGTTCGTTAAGTCTGGACCTTGGAATAGCTTTTTGTTCAGAGATGTTCCTTGGAATGAGGATGTGCAGTCAAACACCACCCTCAGTTTGAGCTTTCGCTTGTGGCGAACACCATGATGTGGGATATACCAGATCCGTCCATCCTCTCTGTGAAGCTGCTGAGGTGGAACTTTTTCTGCATAACCCCTTTTGAGAAGGTCCTCCATGAAGGATGTGTATTCCTCACCATACATCTTGTCCTTCCTAAATTTTTTCATAAGGTGTAATGTGCGTTCTTTTACCATATGATAGTTATCAGGCATGATTTTGTCTTTATCCCGAAAAGGCAGTGGTAGATGATAGTGGCCATCTTTAAGAAACACTGAACTTGAGGCTATCTCCATGAAACATTTATCCTCAACTGACATCTCATTTTTCTCTTCATACATGTTCTCAGAGAAATCCTGGTTATATTGTCTGATGAGGAGGTCCTTCAGCTCAATTACTGAGATTCTGTTGGTTGACACTGCAATGGGCCCAGCATGTTCTGCAGCACCGCAACTGAGTGGTCCAGTTACCACCCATCCCAGTATGGTTTGGACTGCATACGGTCCATTTTCTTGACTGTTTATTAGATTCCACGGCTCCATTGCCCGAGGAACATCAGTCCCAATGAGAAGTTCAATGTCCGCCTCAATTTCTTTTAACTGGATGCCACTGAGATATGGCCACCTCTTCAAGTCAGCCTCTGTGATAATATTTTCCTTTGAGACAGGAATTTTGTTCTGTGTGTAAACTTTCGGCAGGTCCAGATTTGTGCAGCCCTCCAAGTCTCCTACCTCCAGTTCTCTGAGCTCATAGGTCTCTGCTGACTTTTCCTGTCCCATTGTTCGCAAAAGAATGTCTGTTTTGGGTTAGGGTAGGGTTAGGGTTAGGGGTTAGGGTTAGGGGTTAGGGTTAGGGTTAACCCTACCCTAACCCTAACCCCCTCTCCCCCCCGGACCCTCTAAAACATAATCCAAACCCCTAAATTTAACTTTTCCCTTCTCTCTTTAATTCTTAATCCTAACCCCACGAGACAGGAATCTAACACCATTTTATACAATTTCAAACATCAATATACAACTTATAAAAACAAGATATTTCATCTCAGACATTTCGGATGTAAAAAGAGTATTTTTTATAGCAATTAATTAATAAAAAGTGGATAATAAATAACTTAGTATAAGTTATAGTATGTAAACAAACGTCACTTCCGGTGACGGACGGAGGCAATATATAGTAAGATCACTAATATCAATTATGTATCAACCTTAATTCTCTTTAAAATACAACCTTAAAACGCATTTATTGAATGCCGATTACTAATACATAGATTAACATTGTAAATCAGCTTGAATTACAAAGAATCATTCAATAAAAGAATAGTTAATGGAATAAAAAATAGGAAGGAGATTAGCGTTAGCTCAACACATAGTTTACCATCTAAAAGAACGTCACTTCCGGGGTCGAACGGAGGTCACAGATAATCAAATCACTATATACCAAGTATATTCTTATTCCCAAAAAATTACTTTAAAACACGAGTCAAGAAAATATTTTCTATTCAACACCGAGCATAGATACATAATTCAAAATTACAAACCATCTTACATACTACAAGATAAAAATGAAGTTTTACGAATCGAGAATAGATAGCATAATTAGCATTAGCTTACTATATTATTTACAAACCACAGTAATGTCACTTCCGGGATCGAACGGAAATTACGGATAATAGGATCACTTAATAACAATTAGATTTTCAATCTAGATTTTCTCTAAGACAAGGATTCAAAACACTTTTTATGTTAATACCGATCATTAATACATAATTTAGAAATACGAATCGATATAGTTTTCATAGCGGAAACAATGATTATTAATGAATCCAAATGAAAAAGGGAATTAGCTTTAGCATATTAGTTTGTTTACAATCCAAAGGTATGTCACTTCCGGGATTAAATGGAAATAACAGACAACAGGACCACGAATATCAAACATATTTTTAAACACGGGTTTAAAACAATTCCGACTCAACACCTAAGTAGAAATACACAGTCTAAAAAATTACGAACCAATTCAATGATAAATATTGAAGAATAAAGGAGTTATAGATTAAGAATAAATGGCATAATTAGCTTTAGCATACGGCATTGTTTACTAATGATAGAAACGTCATTTCCAGTGTTGAACGGAAGTTACGGATAATGGGACCGTTAATACTAATTTAATCAATAATTTTAAAAGTATTAAATTAGGATAAGATACGGTCCAAACAGGACGTCTGTTACACAATATCGATCATAAATACAGAGTTTGCAAAACTACGAACAGACGTATTTTGTACATTTCAAATAAGATTTCTTAACGGATCACATTAACCGGGGAAGATTAGCCTTAGCCTATGGCATTATTTACTAGCTATAGGAACATCACTTCCGGGGAAGAACGGAAATTAGGGATAACGGGTATACGGAGATTAATTATGTTGTATTTCTAAATTTCTTCAAAATATAGCCCCAAAAAATTCTCGATTCAATTAAAATTATTAATACACAAACCCAGAGACCGAACCAGCTTATTATTCACGGCCCAAACAAAGAACTTACCTTAAATAGAACCTCTTCAAATCGAACGGCACGTGCGCTTTCTTAACAAGTCGGCCATTTTCTCTTTGTAAACGGGAAATTGATACTAGATCACATGATTAAAGAATAGAGCGAGATCAAATAGTAAAACGGGGTAAAGGAAATGAATTTATTTATATACTAAGAATAGCAATAGATATATTTTTTACACATATTATTAAATAAATAGAAATACGGAATTATTTTAAAAAAAAAAAAATTCACAGATACCTTTTAGGATTCAATATTATTTATCTATTAATCTTTTAGAATTAAATATAATAAACGAAATGAATAAAATCCCGATTTTGACATTATAGTTACCATAGTTACCGTTTCTTAGCGACGCCAACCGGCCATAACCAGCCAACCCCCGGAACACGACAGGTAAAAAAAATCTCAGCAGACTTCGTAAAAGTGATAATTATTTGTATAAAATATGATAATCTGACTAAAAACTGCACAATGATAGCTTGGAACACATTTTCATTCATTCCTAGATCCATCAACGAAAAGAAAAAAAAGAAAAAAGAGCATTTCAGGGAACGGACCAACGTAAAATTAACAGCGCGAGGACATAACGGCTAAAATACGATCAAACCAAAGAAACGGTAAGTTAGACATTTGAATAACAACCCTAAATCTAGACATAAAGAGAAATAAAAGAACGATCAAACATGATTTAATTTACATAAATATAAATACATAATAGCAATAAAGAACGAATTAACAATAGGAGAATATCACAGATAGACTCAAAACCTTTTAATGAGAAATGGGTACAACAATTTCCTTCATTTATAGATCCCTTAAACAGCCGAGAGAGCCAGGGAGAGGAGAAAAAAAGAATAAACTTCAGGGTCCAAACAACTAAATTGTAACGACAGCAGGCAGTACAGTCCAAAAACAAAGAGAAGTGTGTGAAGGTGGTAAGTTAAAAATACAAACATCAATAATTAACCCAGGAACACAGAAATAAACAAAGAATGGCTTACACAATTAAATATAAATATAATAACACAAACAACTGAACCAATGAGGACAATGGAAACTCCTACAAAATAAAACACAATTGACTATAAAATGACACACTCCGGGGTCTGATCACCCCTGGCAGGGCCTTCCTTGGATGAAGGTGTCTAGTGATAATGGCCGAAACATCCGATGATTCCAGGGTCCACTACTGATGATGTGTCCCAAATTATCAATAAAAGAACACAATTAATATAAAATAATATTAATAAATAATAACAAAAAGATACCAACAAATAAGAATTACTTTTAAGAAATTCAAACGAAAGAAAAAAAAGTGGGTTCATACAAATAAAGGTGGTGCACTTTTTTTTTTTCCAATAATAAATCTGAATATTTTGAATATTAATTGTATATACAAATGATAATATCTGAAATTTTACTATGTGGTGTGATTTTATTGTGTGATACATGTTTCCAGAAAAGGTAAGTTCACACACAAAAACAGACGTCTTGAAAGATTTATTTGGAATAATAATTTTTATTCATCTAAAATAGTACTTAAATAGGTCTAGGGTAGGATAAGTCCTAATTAAGGAACAGTTGTATATAGAAAAATATTTTTTTAGAATACTTTTAGAACCAAATACAATTAAACACAACCTAATACATATAAAAAAAAAAAAATATATATATATATATATATATATATATATATATATATATATGTTTTTTTTTTGTTTTTTTTTTAATTAATTCTAAAACAAAATCTAATAATACATTAGGCTAATACAAATTTAAGCAGAACACAGTTGTTAAAACCCTTGTTTGGAGCACTTACTGTTCTATATTTATCCATCTCAGTAAGACGAATACATTCCGGAAAAATGGAGGCAGAGGAGAGGAGGAGCAGGATAGGCTTATTGTAGCCAGTTGAGGTTGATAGATGTATTCACATCTCCCACTTCGGTACCTGCTTCTTTGTCTTCTTCTGCTTCTTCTTCTTCTTCTCCTTCTTTTTATGATTATTATTAAAATGGAAAGATTACTCTCAAGATTGTCATATCAGTACTGGACTCTTGTATGTTTTGTCTGTCTTGTGTGTCACTTCCTGTTTTATTTTGTAGTTTTTCCCTCATGTGTCTTGTCTGGTGTCTTTACTTCCTTTTGTGTTTACCTTTCACCTGATTACCTGACTCCTCCCTGATTATCTCCACCTGTGTCTCATTGTCTTCCCGCCCTCTTGTGTATTTAAACCCTGTGTTTTCCCCTGTTCCTTTGCCAGTTTGTGCTCTACAACTCGTTGTATTCACTTACCAGCGTTTCTTGGATCCTGTTTGTTCGTCTGCCGTGTTCGACCTGTTTTCGTCCCTCGACCTTCGATTCAGCCTGACCTTTTCCTGCCTGCCTGTTCCCGACCTGGTTCGTACCCGACTTCGTCTCTGCCTGCTCCCTTTATTACCTCAGCCTCCAACAATAACCTGTGCTTCGACCTCCGCCTGGATTACTACCGTGAGTTTGCTCGTCCCCCATGTACCGTCGCTTGTATGACTGCCTTTCCGTGTATGACCTGGCTTGTTTTTTGACCACCCTCTGTCTGTCCCTAGCGGGGATTCCGTTGGGGTTTTCCCGGCTCGGCCAAGCCGGTCGTCTGCTGTATCCACCCGCAGCCCAGACGTTTATCCCTGGAACCAGAGGCTCCACAGAAATTATATTATCTCTGTGTTGTACCTTATTTCCTGTGAAAGTGTTTAATAAAAACACTAAACCTTACTGGGTACTTGTGGTCGTGCTTTTGGGTTCAGCCTTTGTACTTAGCGTATCACAGTACAAACTGGCCAATACTATGAACCCAGCAGACCTAGACCAGGTCCGGGAAGCAGTCCGCTCCCAGGGGCAACGCCTGGGGGGACATGAGCAGATTCTGCATTCCCTCTTGGACAGTGTGACTCAGCTCGCCACCCAGTTTTCCCAACTCTCCAGAAATCAGGCGTCGACCCCGAGTCCACCGGTCGAACCCGTTACCACAGGTTCACCTGAGAGAGCCCCGGAGGAACCCAACATCCCTCCTCCCTCTAAATACTCAGGTAACCCGGATACATGTCGAAGCTTTTGCACCCAGATACGTCTAATTTTTGATTCCCAACCCCGACGTTTTTCTTGTGAGTCAGCTAAGATTGCTTATATAGCGAGTTTGTTGGAAGGACCTCCGTTAAATTTTTTCAATTCCCTAATGGAGCAGAATTCTCCCCTAGCCCAGTCAGCGTCTTGCCTGTTGACCGAACTTAAGAGAATATATGATCATCCTGTTCGTGGTCAGCAGGCTGGACTGAGGCTTATGAGGCTGAGGCAGGGAGACCATTCTATCAGACATTATGTGAGTGAGTTTCGCTCTTTGGCAGTAGAGTCGGGGTGGAACGAGACAGGATTAATTACTGCTTTTCAGTCAGGACTGAACCGCACCATTGGACGTGAGATGGCGCTCCGTCGGGAACTACACACTTTGGATGATGTCATCTCAACTGCCATTCTGGTCTCGGACCAATGGGGCATCTGGCAGTCCGAACCGTCTGGGGTCCATCAGTCACACACAGCTGGTCGTGACAAGAAGGTTGTAGATCCTCCATTTCCCGTAACGGAATCTGGCCAAGCCTCGAGGGAGGAGCCGGTGCAGTTGGGCCGTACACGTCTGTCAGCAGAGGAGCATCGCCGTCGTCTGACGTCCGGACTGTGTCTGTACTGTGGGCAAGAGGGACATCGGGTCGCCAGCTGTCCGCTGAGACCCAAGACTCTGGTTGGTGAGGGCTCGCTGTTGAGCCGGACGGTGTGTATGGTTAACTCATCTCGTGTGCAGCCTATGGTCTGTTTGTCCTCTGATTCTGTCTCTCTGCAGCACACCGTTCTGATAGACTCCGGCTCAGATGCTAATCTCATGGATGAGAGACTGGCCAGACAGCTCAACCTGGATCTGGTGCCGGTGCAGCACCCCCTGGAGGCACGGGCTTTAGACGATCACATCATCTGTCGTGTGGTGCTGCGCACTCAACCAGTCTCTCTCCTGTTCAATGATGGCCATTCAGAAAGACTTTGTTTTCATATGTATCATTCTGACTCCCAACCTCTCATTCTGGGTCATCCGTGGCTCACTATGCACAACCCGCGGGTCGATTGGAAGACAGGAGAGATTCTGTCTTGGGGTGAGGGTTGTGCAACCCACAGAGGAGAGACCCGGTCCCGGGATTCCCTGTCCGTTCCTGTCCAGTCAGTTGTGGCTTCAGTGGAGGCCGTGAAGGAACCTGAGACTGATTTTCCTGCTCTGAATAAGGTACCTGAATGTTATCATGATCTCAAAGAAGTTTTCAATAAGGCCCGTGCAACTTCTTTGCCTCCCCACAGACCCTATGATTGCGCCATAGACCTGCGCCCTGGTACCAGTCCCCCTAAGGGAAGGTTATACTCCCTGTCAGGCCCGGAAACAGCCGCCATGAAGAAATACATCGACGAGTCACTAGCGGCTGGTTTAATTCGACCCTCGTCTTCCCCAGCAGGAGCAGGTTTTTTCTTCGTGGACAAAAAGGATAAGAGTCTCCGCCCCTGTATAGACTACCGTGGCTTAAATGATATAACTGTCCGTAATAGATACCCTTTACCACTCATGTCATCGGCTTTTGAACTTTTACATGGCGCCAAGGTATTTACCAAGTTAGACCTCCGTAATGCCTATCATCTGGTCAGAATCAGAGAAGGAGACGAGTGGAAGACGGCATTTAACACACCCAGCGGCCATTATGAGTATTTGGTTATGCCGTTTGGTCTCACCAACATCCCCACTGTCTTCCAGGCACTAGTGAATGATGTGTTACGTGACATGCTCAATGTTTTTGTATTTGTCTATTTAGACGACATTCTGATTTTTTCCCCAGATGAGGTGTCACATGTCCAACACATCCGGCAAGTACTCCAGAGACTCCTTCAAAATCAGTTATATGTGAAAGCAGAAAAATGTGAATTCCACCGCTCGTCTGTGTCTTTTCTGGGGTTCATCATTGCGGAGGGAAGTGTGCAGATGGACCCGGACAAGGTCTGATTGGCCTACCCCTAGCTGTCGGAAGGATGTACAGAGATTTCTTGGTTTTGCCAACTTCTACAGGAAGTTTATTAGGGGGTTCAGCAGCGTGGCTGCTCCCCTGCATGCTCTAACCTCTCCTAAGTCTGTTTTTAGATGGGGTTCTGAAGCAGAAACGGCCTTCAGAAGGTTGAAGGACATCTTCACTTCGGCCCCTGTCCTGTCGGTCCCGGATCCAGCTCTCCAGTTCGTCGTTGAAGTGGACGCCTCTAACCTGGGGGTTGGAGTGGTCATCTCGCAGCGGTCACCTAAGGATAACAGGCTCCACCCTTGTGCATTCCTGTCCAGAAGACTAACTAAGGCTGAGAGTAACTATGACATCGGCAACAGGGAGCTGTTAGCCATAACAGTCGCGCTGGAGGAATGGCGACATTGGCTGGAGGGAACTGAGGTGCCATTTCTAATATGGACTGATCACAAAAACCTTGAGTACCTGCGGACTGCCAAACGTCTCAACTCTCGTCAGGCCACGTGGGCATTATTTTTCACTCGCTTTAATTTCTCCCTTTCCTATCGGCCGGGCTCTAAGAACATGAAGCCTGATGCCCTGTCTAGACTGTTTGCTCCTGATTCTGCCAGTATTGAGCCTGAAGCCATTTTGCCTAAGTCCTGTGTGGTGGGGGCGGTGCATTGGGAGATTGAAAGAACCGTGTGTGATGCCTTAAAGGACTGTGTCATCCCGGCTGGCGTCCCGCCAGACCGTCTGTTTGTTCCCCCTAACCTCCGCCCACAGGTTATTCACTGGGCTCATGCCTCTAAGCTGTCCTGTCACCCGGGAGTCCAGCGGACCATGTTCGTCATTAAGCAACACTTCTGGTGGCCGGCCATGGAAAAGTTGGTGAAGGAATACATCGCATCCTGTCCCGTCTGTGCCGCATGCAAGTCTTCCAATAAGCCCCCGGTTGGTCAATTACTTCCACTATCTGTTCCTAGTAGACCCTGGTCGGATATCTCCCTGGATTTTGTAACTGGACTACCCCCGTCTGAAGGTAATACCACCGTTCTTACTATTGTGGATCGTTTTTCTAAGATGGCACATTTTGTCCCGTTACCCAAACTCCCCTCTGCTAAGGAGACTGCAGAGGCGGTTCTGTGTCATGTTTGTCGTTTGCATGGGTTCCCTAAGGACATCGTGTCTGATAGGGGCCCTCAGTTTGTCGCACGTTTTTGGCGTGCTTTTTGTTCCCTCATTGGGGCTTCTGTCAGTTTGTCCTCGGGCTACCATCCTCAATCTAATGGTCAGACTGAGCGGCTCAATCAGGTGTTGGAGACCGGCCTTAGAGTTTTGGCCTCTCACAACCCCTCGTCCTGGAGCTGCCAGCTGATCTGGGTGGAATACGCCCACAATTCTTTACCCTGTGTCTCCTCTGGTCTGTCTCCGTTTCATGTAGTTTTTGGTTATCAACCTCCTTTGTTCCCGGCTCTGGAAAAGGACGTCAGTGTCCCGTCGGCCCTGGCTCTGATACGGAGGTGCAAGAGGACCTGGATTCGTGCCAGACAGGCTCTGTTAAAGGCATCGGGAGCCTATAAGGCAGCAGCTGATCGTCACAGGACCCCGGCTCCGGTCTACCAGCAGGACCAGCGTGTGTGGCTATCTACCCGTCATCTCCCTTTGAGGGTGGAGAGCCGGAAACTAGCACCCAGGTTCGTGGGCCCTTTCCCTATATCAAAGGTTATTAATCCTGTCTCTGTGCGACTCAAATTACCCAGGACTATGAGAATCCACCCATCATTCCACGTCAGTCAAATCAAGCCCGCAAAGGAGAGTCCACTGGTCCCTCCCACCCAGCCACCGCCTCCGCCCCGGATCATCGATGGGGACCCAGCCTACACTGTGCGCTGGCTCATGGCGGCTCGCCGTCGAGGGAGAGGGTTCCAATACCTGGTGGACTGGGAAGGATACGGCCCTGAAGAGCGTTCCTGGGTGCCCGCCTCCTACATCTTGGACCCGGACCTGATTCGGGAGTTCCACCAGCGCCATCCGGAGGTTCCTGGGCCGTCTGGAGCCGTCCCCTAGAGGGGGGGGGTACTGTCATATCAGTACTGGACTCTTGTATGTTTTGTCTGTCTTGTGTGTCACTTCCTGTTTTATTTTGTAGTTTTTCCCTCATGTGTCTTGTCTGGTGTCTTTACTTCCTTTTGTGTTTACCTTTCACCTGATTACCTAACTCCTCCCTGATTATCTCCACCTGTGTCTCATTGTCTTCCCGCCCTCTTGTGTATTTAAACCCTGTGTTTTCCCCTGTTCCTTTGCCAGTTTGTGCTCTACAACTCGTTGTATTCACTTACCAGCGTTTCTTGGATCCTGTTTGTTCGTCTGCCGTGTTTGACCTGTTTTCGTCCCTCGACCTTCGATTCAGCCTGACCTTTTCCTGCCTGCCTGTTCCCGACCTGGTTCGTACCCGACTTTGTCTCTGCCTGCTCCCTTTATTACCTCAGCCTCCAACGATAACCTGTGCTTCGACCTCCGCCTGGATTACTACCGTGAGTTTGCTCGTCCCCCATGTACCGTCACTTGTATGACTGCCTTTCCGTGTATGACCTGGCTTGTTTTTTGACCACCCTCTGTCTGTCCCTAGTGGGGATTCCGTTGGGGTTTTCCCGGCTCGGCCAAGCCAGTCGTCTGCTGTATCCACCCGCAGCCCAGACGTTTATCCCCGGAACCAGAGGCTCCACAGAAATTATATTATCTCTGTGTTGTACCTTATTTCCTGTGAAAGTGTTTAATAAAAACACTAAACCTTACTGGGTACTTGTGGTCGTGCTTTTGGGTTCAGCCTTTGTACTTAGCGTATCACAAAGATCTTCTCATGATGGATATTGTAGGACTGTGAGACACTCAAATAAGGACTTAGACATATAAAGACATATATAAATTCCATGTATACTTAGAAATAAGACAGAGAGATGGAGACATCAATAGTTAGTGCCTAGTAGATACCCCATTAAATCTAATAATTCTAATAAATAGAATCATATCTCCCTCAGAGAATACAGCATCTTATTTGGGTTTTGGGATGCTTTCGCATCTTTCAAAAAGAGGATACAGCATTGACCCGACTCGAAGAGCCTTTTTCTGAGTGATAATCGCTGGCCCGTGTATTGCCTTTAACTCTTCATACCAAACCACGTTGGTTTCCAACCTCTGTGGGAAGAGTTATCGAGAGAGAATCCCCCAAACCTAACCCTAACCCCCCCCAAACCCTAACCCTAAAGAAAAAAAATAATAATAATGAGCAACAAACAACCAGAGCAACAATAGAACCAGGAGGAAATACTGGATCAGTACTCACAGATAGTATACCAATACTCACAGATAATATACCAATACTCACAAATAGCATACCAGTAATCACAGATAGTATATCAGTACTCACAGATAGTATACCAGTACTCACAGATAGCATACCAGTACTCATGGATAGCATACCAATACTCACAGACAGTATACCAGTACTCACAGAGAGTATACTAATACTCACAGATAGTATACCAGTACTCACAGATAGTATACTAATACTCACAGATAGTATACCAGTACTCACAGATCGTATACTAATACTCACAGATAGTACACCAGTACTCACAGATGGTATACCAGTACTCACAGATAGAATACCAATATTCACAGATAGTATACCAGTACTCACAGATAGTATATCAATACTCACAGACAGCATACCAGTACTCACAGATAGTATACCAGTATTCACAGATAGTATACCAGTACTCAGATAGTATACCAATACTCACAGATAGTATACCAGTACTCACAGACAGTATATCAATATTCACAGATAGTATACCAGTACTCACAGATAGTATATCTATACTCAAAGATAGTAAGTAAGTAAGTACATTTTATTTATAGAGCACTTTTCACAGACAGAGTCACAAAGTGCTTTATCAGTTCAAATCAGAATCAGATCAAGTTTACAGACCCAACAGAATCCTCCAGGAGCAAACACTTGTGACTGGTGACAGTGGAAGGAAAAACTTCCCTTTAACAGCAGAAACCTTGAGCAGACCCAGACTCCTGAAGGGTGGCCGTCTGCCTTGACCAGCTGGGGTTAAAGAGAGAGAGTAAAGGCGGCCATACACTGTGTGATTACTTCGATCGTTGCACGCAGCTTCATCTCAAACTGTGCGAATCAATCGTAAAGTCAGACTCACGATTCATGTTCTCACACTGTACGGACCGATGCTCATACGTGACCTGACTGCTCACACTGTAGGACCATACATCAGAGGACGCACGACACGTTCGAGTGTTGTATCCGGAAATACAACGTTAAAATACCAAGGAATCCAAAAGTGCATAGACGATTGAGTATTGGCGTGAGTCACGAAATGGTAGTGCTAAACAAAAACCAACGAGCTGCTTTGGTAATATGTGCCATTATCTGTGGGGAATCAAAAAAGAAGAAAAGACGATGACGTGTTTGGGGCAGAAATTGGTTGTCCAGATGTGGACAGTATGGGCTGTCAGTCCTACAGCGGAACTAGAGGTAAGCTGCCACAGCTAAATTGCACTAGGCCAATAGCCAGCTACTGTACGCTTAGAATTAGCTTACAGTAGCTGGATATTATTGTATGTGCGCATGCACAGTGTGAGAATTTGAGGCCCATCGGCTCGTGGCACTGCTTTGACAGTGCGATACCCTCACGAGGAGAGAGCAGGATTTCAAACAGCTCCGTTTTCCTTGCAAACACACGATTGCTGGTCGTGAGGTGGTCGTGAGGTGCTAATCGCTTCTCTTTACCCCATGTACACTGCACGAAGCACGACACACGATTAGAGGCACATCGGGCCCGATCCCAGAAAGAGTCGCACAAGTGAGAAATCGTCTCTAAACGCACACAGTGTAAGGCCACCTTAATGGAGGAGAAAAGAGAGAGCGATAGAGATAGAGAGAGACTGGGGGGGGTGACACATGGAGTACGTTATGATGAATACATAGAGTGTAATCAGTTTGTGGTGGTCCTGGGTCAGGTGGGAGACTAAAAAGCCTTTTTGAACAGGAGGGTTTTGAGGTGTTTTTTAAAGCTCTCTACAGAGTCCATGGACCGTAGGTGTAGAGGCAGGTCATTCCATAGACGTGGTGCCACAGCTTTAACAGACCTGTCACCGCGTGTGCTAGAACAGGTGTGTGGAACCATCAGCAGGTGTGTGAAACCATCAGCAGGTGCTGTCCTGAAGACCTCAAGCTACGAGTCGAGCTGTAGGGCTGTAGGGCTGGATCAGGGAAGCAATGTATGCAGGGGCCTGGCCATGTAGAGCCCGGAAAGTTAGCACCAGAATTTAAAATGAAAATGATATAAAACAGGAGCCAGTGGAGGGATTTAAGAATGGGAGTGATTTGGGTTCTCCTGTTTGTGCGGGTCAGAAGGCTTCAGCAGAGTTCTGGACAAACTGTAGACGGGCCAGCTCCCTCTGTTTAAACATGTAAACAGG
Source organism: Sphaeramia orbicularis (assembly GCF_902148855.1). Lineage (NCBI taxonomy): Eukaryota > Metazoa > Chordata > Actinopteri > Kurtiformes > Apogonidae > Sphaeramia > Sphaeramia orbicularis. The sequence continues at coordinate 329,485 of NW_021941580.1, read as the reverse complement.
CTGTTCCAGTAGTCTAAGCAAGAAGACACAAAAGCGTGAACGATCATCTTGAGCTCATTGATGGACACCATAGATCTGAGTTTGGAGATGTTGCAGAGTTGGAAGAAACAGTTTTTCACCAGGTGTTTGGAGTAGAATTCTAAAGACATGTCCTGGTCAAAGATGACAGCCAGATTCCTCAGTTTGGTCTTTACCGAAGAACTCAGGTCACCAAGGATTTGTTTGATCCCTGGGATTGCACTGTCCGGGGCAATAATGAGGGTCTCTGTTTTGCTGGAGTTCAGCTGGAGGCTGTTCTCATTTAGCCACTGCTTCAGCTCTGACAAGCAGATGATCAAGGAACTCAGTTTGTGGGGCTCAGAGGAGTTAAAGGAGCAGTACATCTGGATGTCATCTGTGAATAGATGATAGGAGACATCACTATACTGTCGGATAATGTGGCCAAGCGGGAGGACATAGAGTAAGAATAGGACTGGACCCAGGACAGAGCCTTGGGGCACACCACACAGTAGATCCGCTGAGTCAGATTGGAAGTTGTTTATTGACACAGTGAAGCTTCTGCCGGTCAGGTAAGAGGAGAACCAGTCTAGCACAGGACCTGACATCCCTACCAGGTCCCTCAGTCTCTCAGTCATTATGGTATGGTCCACTGTGTCAAAGGCCGAGGACAGATCTAGCAGGACCAAGACCGTGGATTTCCCGGAGTCGGCCTCCATCAGGATGTCACTGGACACTTTTAATAGTGCAGTTTGTGTTGAGTGGCGTTGTCTAAACCCAGACTGAAAAGTGTCATAGATCTGGTGTGTCTCCAGAAAAGCTGTCAGTTGTTTAGACACTGCCTTCTCAAGGATTTTGGCCAATAGGGGGAGCTTTGAAATGGGCCTGTAGCTTTTGAATTCTGTGGGGTCCAGTGTGGTTTTCTTTAGTTTAGGTTCTATGATGGCCTGTTTGAAGGAGCTGGGAAACAAACCAGTTGAGAGCGACAGGTTAAAAAGCTTCGTGACCCATGGTCCAATAGTGTCAAAGACACCGACAAGGAGCTTATGGGGGAGGATGTCTGCAGAGTTGGAGGAGGGTTTCGTTTTGGATAAAAGTGCTGAGATGTCCTCCAGTGTCACAGGGTCGAAAGAGGACCAGGTTTGCAGAGGGGGATCAGCTCGGGTCAGACGGCCAGAGGGTGGTGGGAGATTGTGTTTAATATCCCTGATCTTGTCTGTGAAGAAGTTTAGGAAGTCACTGATGTCTGCTTTACAGAGCACGGGGGGGGGGCAGCAGGGGACACACTGGACTGGACTGTGTCAAAGATTACTTTGGGGTTTTTCTTGTTTGTGGCTATAAGTTTGTGGAAGTAGCTGGATCTTGCCTCCTTAATCATTTTATTTAAGGAGGTTATGAGATCTTTCAGATGTAACCTGTGTACTTCCAACTGGGTTGATTTCCAAAGACACTCAGTTTTGCGACAAGTTCTCCTTAGGTTTAAGATGTTTTCATTTATCCAGGGACAAGACCACTTGCGAGTGACATTGGTTTTCAGGGGAGCCACCTGGTCCAGAATAGAGCTGCAGTGTGTGGCAAAGCACTGGATAAACTCATCGACATCGGAACACTCATTAAGAAGACTAGGGTTAAACAGGGCACGGAGAACCTGGGCTGTGGACTCTGTAATAATCCTCCTCTTGGTCCCTTCTAGGTGCAGGCTTGGGCTCAAGAGGCACACATAAGTAAAAAAAAAAAAAAAACACACCACAATGATCACTCAGGTGGACATCCTCCACACACACATTTGTGACGTGTAAGCCCAATGAGAAAACCAGGTCCAGGGTATGTCCTTTCTTGTGGGTGGGGCCAGATACATGTTGTTTGAGGTTAAAAGTGTCAGTCATGGCTAAGAGTTCCATTGCTGGGCTGGATGAGTCGTTGTCAATGTGCAGATTGAAATCCCCAAGAATTAAAACCTTCTCCAGTTTTATTGTTGATGTTAGGAAATCACTAAAATGGTTTCAGAAGGCACCAGCAGGGCCAGGGGGACGGTAGATTAAAAAACAGTAAAACACACTGAAGGAGCCAATCTTGATCATTTGTGACTCAAATGAGTGAAAGTCATCAGAGCCCTCTGCATATGTATTTGTCCTGGTGCACTACAGCAAGGCCACCACCCCGGTGATGGGGGCGGGGCTGACCAACAGCAGAGCAGCCAGGAGGGCACAGCTCATTCAAATGAATGAACTCCCCATCCCTCTGCCACGTCTGCGTCAGTAATAATGCGTCCAAGTTCCTGTTGGTAAAAAGCTCATTTAGGGAGAAGGATTTATTGGCAATGGAACGTGCATTTAGTAATCCAAACCGGCTAGGTGGTGGTGACGTCATGGTGTTGGTGTCCGCTGTGTGTAATGGGATTTGTCTGAACCACCTACGATGCCTTTTAGCAGAGTGAAACCCCATACGTGACCCGGAAATGACAGGAATGGGGAAGAGCAAGGCAGAGGTGTAGGCTGCTGGTGATGGGGAAGGAGAAGAGAAATTCACTGAGGTGGTTAGTTGACAGGTGGACAGTGAGGGCCTGGGAGAGGAGGAGGGATCAGTTGGGGTGTTGTTTATTCTCACTACAGGTTTTACAGGAGGCTATGAACGTGGTGATATTAGATGTGACCAGCAGGGGGAGCAGGTGGCTGCAGTAGAAGAGGGAGAGCATAGTCACATAGGTGTGGGTGTGGTTTTAGTCTGGACAGCGTGTTGAATGTTTTGAGCCAAGACCCTGCTGCCCAGTCTAGAGGGGTGGACGCCATCAGACTTATAAAAGGAGGAGCGGTTCCAGAACAGATTAAAGTTATCAATAAAACCGAAGCCGTTCAGAGTAGAGGCGGACTGGAGCCAGGTGTTCAGGCTGAGGAGTCGGCTGAACAGGCCCACACCACGGGCAAAGGAGGGGAGGGGCCCGGAAATGAAAACAGCCTTCCCGGATCCTTTCAGTTTATCAAAGAGGTTTTTAAAATGAACCTTTGTCACTTCGGACTGTTGAACAGAAGTATCATTGAAGCCCACGTGAACTATGATACGGGTAACGGTGGACGGCAGTGAGAGCAGCAGCTGAGGCAGTTCATGGAGGATGGAGGTGACGGTAGAACCAGGAAAACACCTGGTTATGGCACTAAAGAAACGGACGTTACAGATGATGGAGTCCCCGAGGATAGCGGTGGTCGGAGGGAAAAGTGGTCGAGGAGACGGTGTTGAGGGTAAGGGGTTACTGGTCTCTCTAGGTGGACATTCCACAGGTGAACCGTCGGAGTGATGGCTGACGGCCTCTCGGAGGAGGCGGCGTCGGGCTGAGGAGCGGGGACCCTGGGACGGAAGCTTCACAGGAGGACCAGCTTTAGGACCGTCGCACTTAACCAGCTCAGTGGCAGCCACAGTGGCAGCAGGAGCCGGTTCCCGGACAGAGCCAGGTGGGATGGAGGGCACACCAGCCACGGCGGGGGGAGCTGGAGCGTCCTCCATGGACAGGACGCCGAAGCGGTTTGATGTGCTGATGCTCTGCGGTGGTGAGTCTTTGCTCGTGTTCTGTTTGCGGCCACGAATCACCACTTCAGACCAGGGTGTAGAACATGGGGGACGAGGACAGGCAGAGGAAGGATCCCATAACACCGTATCATCACAGGAGGCTTTGGGCTTCTCTGCGCTTTTCAGAAACAGACTGGACAGTGTGGGAAGGCGGCTGGAGAAACCAGAGAGCTGGGCATTTTTCTCCGCTAGTTCTGTGGCGAGGCGCAGTATTTCCTCTTTGAGATCTGCGATCGTCTGGTAAGCCTTTACCAGGGTTTTGTTGGCTTGGACGAGAGGACTATCTCCGGGTGCTGTGGTTGACGCCCTGGTGGTAACAGCGAGATACCAGGGGCAGAGCGCGGGAAGCGGTGGGTGACAGCCACAGGTAAGGATCCACTGACAATACTTACCTGCCCGATGGAGGTTTGGGTCGATGGCGTCAAGTTAAAAAGACACGGTTAAGGGGTTAGGTTCAAGTGAGTAAGCGTTGAAAGGCAAGAAATAAGTAGTTAAAAGGCTGAATTTCTAAGAGTAGGTCCGCCGGCGGTTTGACAGTATACCAGTGGTTGTAGATAGTATACTAATACTCACAGATAGTATACCAGTACTCACAGATAGTATACCAGTACTCACAGATAGTATACCAGTACTCACAGATAATATACTAATACTCACAGACAGTATACCAGTACTCGCAGATAGTATACCAGTACTCACAGATAATATACTAATACTCACAGACAGTATACCAGTACTCGCAGATAGTATACCAGTACTCACAGATAGTATACCAGTACTCACAGATAGTACATCAATACTCACAGATAGTACACCAGTACTCACAGGTAGTATACTAATACTCACAGATAGTATACCAGTACTCACAGATAGTATACCAGTACTCACAGATAGTGTACCAATACTCACAGATAGTATACAGTACTCACAGATAGTATACCAGTACACACAGATAGTATACCAGTATACCAGTGTGCTTTGTGCACGAATTCAGTGTATTGGGCTCTGAACCCTAACCTAACCCTAACCCATAATCCACTCAGCTCCTGTTTTCTTGTGGACACTCTTCCAGCTGTATGAACTCTATTTATATTTATCCACCACTGGGTTCAGTCCAGCCACACACCGTGCACACACCACTGGTAATAACAGCCCTCACAGTGTCTTTATAGCTGTTTTTCCAGCAGTGGGTCCAGACTTCGTGCTCAGATCTATTATTTGCTAAACTGAACAGATAGAACAGACATGCTCGCTGCTGTCACGTGTTCAGATGAAGCTGAAACTGCAAATGCAGCCGCTGCTTTAGGCCTTTACCTGAATGGATAAAGGAAGGATCTGGTATCTGCAGTATCTGCAGCCTTATTCCAATGGGAATCACATAAACAGCTGTGCACCTCTGTTCAGGTTTTGCAGATCATAGTGAATAAGTTGTTTCTGAAAAATAAAAGGACTACAATAGAAATAGATGTGGCAGATGGAGTCAAAGCAGCCCTGGGCCTGTTAGGGTTAGGGTAAGGGTTCGCACTGGGCCTGTCATGCCCATGGATTCTGCTGTCAGTTCAAGCCCTCCTCAGTGTTGTTTTCTATTAATGGTGTAAATATGTTCCATATATACACCATTTATAGAAAACAACACTCATTCAGAGCAGTTTTTCAACCTGGGGTTTAGACCCCACAGGAGGGTCACCTGAAACTTCTAATAATTTTCTCTGTCAGCTCACCATATATTTTTTATTAGTAAGTTTTGTTATTATTATTTTGAACAATCACAATACATAAAAGACAAACTATGGTTGTGAAACTGCAGCACTGTGGTTCTGTTTATGTGTCAAATGTTCATTGTAGTCAGTTTCAGATGCTGCAGCTCTTTCATAATTCATAGTTTCAGTTCTTGTTTGTTCAGTATTCATTGTCCTCCTTGTGTGATAACGTTGGTACAAACACAGAATCCAAATGCAGAACTCAGACAACAAAAATTAGTTCCAAAAGATTTATTATTCACACACAGGTGAAAAAATATTATGAGTGACAGAATCTTGAGGATAATGGTTGGAGATTTCCTCCTCTGATTCGTCCTCCGGATCGAGGGCAGCAGCCCGTCTCCCCGAGCGATGTTAGGAGTATTTTCCCCGACTGGGGAAAAGCAAAGGGAGGTCAGGGACGGAAACAGGTCATACACAGGCAGGCTAACAATCGGGCAACAGGACATAAGGACAAGGCAAACTCACGTACCGGTAGTCAGGGCGAGAAGGTCAAAACCAGATCAGATGAGGCAGACAAAAACCGACAGGGATCAGGCAGAAGACGAGAAACCGAGGAATCCAAAACAGGTCAAAAACAGGCAGGCAAACGAACAAACGAGGTCAAGAACGCTGGTCTGAACTACTGGAGTTACAAACTGGCGATTGACCAAAGGAAAAGACAGGGTTTAAATACACAAAAGGGAGGGAAGACAACTAGACACAGGTGGAGCAAATCAGGGCGGAGACAGGTAATCAGGACAGAGGTCAGGATGAACGGGGAACAGGAAGTAAAGACGACAGACAAGACACATGAGGGAAAACTTAACAAAATAAAACAGGAAATGACAAACAAAACATAAAAGACAGACAAAACCAGACTAGCGTCTGGCAGCAGGTATGACACCTTGTAAATCACAGCTGGACTGACTGGACAGATCCTGAGCCTTTAATCTACACCTGGATTTTCTGCCTCCGTCCACAATAATAGACATTTTATAGACTAAATGTCCTCTAAAATTAACCTGGATTTGAAATAGACGCAAGTAAACTATTACAGGATCAAAAACTAATTTGAGCAAAAAAATTTCTCCGTTTTGAATGTCTGGGGTCACCAGAAATTTGTGACGTTAAAATGGAGTAAGGAGATAAAACAGGGTTGAAACCACTAGATTAAAAACTTAACAGTGTCACTGAAACTCATCACAGACTGATACTGGGTCAGGGGAGACTAGGGTCCACCAGTGGGTTTAACAGGGGAGACTAGGGTCCACCAGTGGGTTTAACAGGAGAGACTACGGTCGACCAGTCGGCCCGCCAGTGGGTCCACCAGTGAGTCCACCAGTGGGTCCATAAGTGGGTCCACCAGGTCCCTATGGGGAGGTACCCCTGGCTTGTGTCTGTATGGACTGTGAAGGGGTTCTTCCTGGTTCAGACCTGGAAGCATGTTCCCAAAGGGTGCCTGGGTTAGGGTTAGGGTTAGGGTCTATCTTCTATTGTTATATTCCATTAAACAAAAGGCCTTAAATTGGACCGATCTCACATGGATGACTAATGGAATGAAGGACCTTCATCCTGGACTTACCCTTTCTATTTGATTGACACTCTTGCGTTGTGTTGACATTCATCCAAACCCAGGTCCTCCTCAAAACAAATTCATTACAAGTTTTACAAACACTAATGGATTATGCACTAATTGGGAATCAGAGAATACTATCACTACAATTGGCCCTTATATATTCTTTGTCTCTGAAACATTCCTTTATAGTCAGACAGATAGTGGTTTGTTTGATATACCTGGTTGCTCCTTTATAAGACATGACTGACCTGATAGTTACAGCTGGGGGTGGGGGTATTCAAATCTAGAATGCTGTACAATTTGCACAGAAAGTTTCCAACAGGATTTTTGAGCTTTTGAGAAGTGGACATCGGATTGGTGAATGAGTTTCAGTGCAAGTACGACTGAGGAAATGATCATCAGTAGAAAATGTGACCAGACACATCCTGTTCTTTTCATCATGGATAAAGATCTAAAGTCAACCTAGACCATCAGTCTTGTTGAACTGGTTCTGGCTGGTCCTCTCACCTGGACCCCCTGGACCCCCTGGACCCCCTGTGTCATGAGTCTTGTCAGGAAGACTGTAATGTGGTTCTACAGGGGTTGGACAAAATAATGGAAACACCTTCTATGATGCCACAATGTTAGGTGTTTCCATTATTTTGTCCAGCCCCTGTACATACTAAGCCAGTCCAGGGTTCTTCTTCCTTTGAAGGCCAGAGGTTCCATCTCCAAGGTGTCTGACAGAAGACATCCCATCTGGGGTGGACACCACTGCTCTAATGTCCTGGACAGACTTCAGTGGAAAACCTCCACCTTTGAGAACTTATCGTCCAGTCTGAGCTGGATTCTTCCCCTTAAAACAGGTTCTTCCCTTCAGAACATCAAAGGAATGTGACAACACTCTGAACTTTTTACAGGCATTTGTTCTTCTAGATGCTCTTCTTCCCCCAGTGTCTATGAACTCACAACTGTGACCTCGGATCCAAACTGCAGAACCCTATTCCTAACCCTAACCTCTGCCCATCACAACCCTAACCCTAACCGTCATACAGACCAAGGGCATGACACTTAAGCCCACAGCTGCCCACCAGAACCAAACATGGTCCAATTTAAGAAGAACGTTCATGATTATTTATCTAATTTAATCAAACTAAGTAAAGTCATATATTCAAACAGCTGGTGGATGTGGGTGTGTCCCCAATTCCACATCTGTTTGGTGGATGTGGGTGTGTCCATATAGGTGGCACACACATACACTATTCAAACGTCCCACTTTGGTTGCAGAACCACAGGTGTTCCTTTTCCATAGTGTTCCTGAACCCTGGTTCCACCTTTATCAGGGTTCTGTTCCTAACCCTAACCCTTTGTCAGGGCTCACACACACACAGACAGACACACACACAGACACACACAGCCTGCACGCACATTTATGAAGCATGCATACCACACACACACAGACACACACACACACATTTATGAAGCATGTATACCACACACACACAGCCTGCACACACATTTATGAAGCATGCATACCACACACACACAGCCTGCACGCACATTTATGAAGCATGCATACCACACACACACACACACACACACACATACACAGCCTGCACACACATTTATGAAGCATGCATACCACACACACACACAGCCTGCACGCACATTTATGAAGCATGCATACCACACACACACACACACACACACACAGCCTGCACACACATTTATGAAGCATGTATACCACACACAGACACACACAGACAGCCTGCATGCATATTTATGAAGCATGCATACCACACACACACACACACACAGCCTGCACACACATTTATGAAGCATGTATACCACACACACACACACACACACGCACACAGCCTGCATGCACATTTATGAAGCATGCATACCACACACACACACACTCACACACACAGCCTGCACACACATTTATGAAGCATGTATACCACACACACACACACGCACACAGCCTGCATGCACATTTATGAAGCATGCATACCACACACACACACACTCACACACACACACAGCCTGCACACACATTTATGAAGCATCCATACCACACACACACACACACACAGCCTGCACACACATTCATGAAGCATGCATACCACACACACACACACACACAGCCTGCACACACATTTATGAAGCATGTATACCACACACACACACACACACACGCACACAGCCTGCATGCACATTTATGAAGCATGCATACCACACACACACACACAGCCTGCACACACATTTATGAAGCATCCATACCACACACACACACACACACACAGCCTGCACACACATTCATGAAGCATGCATACCACACACACACACACACACACACACATACACACACACTGGTGCAGATGTGGGGCCTCTGACGCTGCAGGGCATCCACACTTTGGATTCCTTGAATTTTCTGTTTGATTTGATCCAAAGAGACAGATGTCACATTTGTGTTTGGTCTGTCTCTCTTGTCTTTTTCACACTGGTTAGGGTTAGGGGTTAGGGTTCACACTGGTTACGCTGAAGGGTTAGGGTTAGGGGTTAGGGTTAGGGTTCACACTGGTTACTCTGAAGGAATCAGCTGTGATGTGAAGGTTGATTGTTTTCACTGTTGTTGGTGCCAACTAGTGTAGCATGCATCAGGGGTGGGCAACATCTAACCCTAACCCTAACCCTGTGGTGGACACAGGTGGTTTATGTTATGCTTCTTCATTCAATGGCTCAGTGAGTCATGGCAGCGGGAAACCAAACCAACCCTCCAGGAGTCCTAAAGGAACAAAAGGAAACCATATGTTCATGTTTGTCATTCATCATGGGTGACACCACAACACTGACAGAACCCCTGTCCTCCTGAACCATGGTCTGGACCACCTCTGTGTTTATAAGGATGGGACACTTGAACCATCACACACTCCTGTACAGGATCCACTAGTGTCCACCTGACAGAGGCTGTTAGCTTTGGAAAAGTACAACTTCTATTCACACCTTTATGGAAACCAGGCATGAGTGTGTGTGTGTGTTTTCACACACTGACAGGTGGTGAAAGGCCACACAATGCTGCCTGGGGTGTGTGTGTTTGGGGGTGGGGGGTACAGACAAACACAGCACCACAGGCTGTGGATGAACACACACAGCTGGACCTGGACTCACACCCACCTGTGGGGTTGGGAGGGACTGGTGGAAAGCCCCTAACCCTAACTCTAACCCTAACCCTGTGATGGGTTAGGGTTAGGGTCTGTGTGAATCCAGTCCTCTTTGTGCAGACCCTCCCTCTACAGACCCTCTCCTGTCAATAGGCTGATGTTGCCACATGGGACCACAGCGCTGACTGCAGCTGCTGACATCTTGTCCACTGATGACCTCTGACCCCCACACAACAGAGGGGGTGTGGGCGGACACAGATCTGCTGTTTGATGGCTGAAGTACAAAAAGACGCCTGGCCTTGTTGACATGGGCATTAAGAGGAATAATGATGGGACAGAGTTGGAGAGGAGGGCCCCTCCATATCAGAGGATATGAAGGAAATGAGAAAGGACACCAAAAGACTTTCAGATGAAAATGAAAGACTGAAATATCGCAGCAGGGGCAGAGAAGGCTCCTCTCCCATGCTTGAGCAATGCCAGTGCCAGTTTGGGGGCTGGGGCTGCCAGTCCCTGCGTTCCTGGACGGAACCAAGGGGGCATTCTCCTGCTTCTAGCTGGCATGGCCAACATAGGGATCGACATACTGGATCAGACTGACATTCTCTGTCTCCTTGCAATAACCGCATTCCCTCTCCAAGGGAGGGGGGCAAGGCCCAAGACCCGACCAGGGTAAAGTTTATGGTGATTCTGCAAGGCGTCGGGAGGAGTGAGGTTTCTCTCCCAAGTCAAGAGAACCCAGCCCATCAGTCGGGAAACAAGATGTAGCCCTTGTCGAGGTCCAGACGACAGCTACAACATCTGTAGGCCCTTGTCAAGATGGAAGCTTCAAGTATTTCCCGTATCATACTAGTGCACTGCGGTCTGCCATCGTGCAGTGCTCCTCTTATGTGCAGGGAAGCATAGAAGGTACTGAACTTAATATCTTAATAGACTCTGGTTCCACTGGATCTTTTCTCAGTGCAGATTTTCATCTGTTAATCCCTGCTCTGCACCAGTGACCTCTGAGCGCAGATATTATTGCAGCTAGAGCTGTAAATGGACAGTTACTGGACACGCTAGGCACTATTACTACTACACTACGTCTTGGAAATCAGTCATTACAGCACATTTTCTATGTACTCAGGAAGTCTACTCAACCTGCTCTTCTTGGTCTGGACTTCCTGACAGCTCGTCATGCGCTTTTAGATTTTTTCCCGTGGCAGGCTGCTGCTATGGGGCACGGACGTTCCGTTGCTGAGCACTGAGGACTTGATTCCAGTGTGTTGTAATGTGACCGTTGCTTCTACTCTTACAATGCCCCCACTGACTGAGATGCTGGTACCGGTGTGTGTTTCCCCCTTTGGACCTGCAGACCAGCTCCCCGAGTTTGTTGGTTACATGGAGCCCAACCCTCAGAGTAAGAGGAAATGTGTGGTAGCCCACACGCTAACCTCAGTGGAGAACAGTATGACAACAGCTAGGCTTCTTAACTCCGCTAATCAGGATTTGACATTAAGCGGGGGCACACATCTTGGTGAGTTTTTCTCTGTAAGGGAGGGGGATCTTAAGGTTCCTCCAACCCCCAGTAATAAGACTGTGTCCTCTGTAGTAACATCTGAGGTGCCCCCTGTGTCTCTGGTCGACTCCCCCACTAACTCAGTGCAAATAAAACAGTTAAATGCCCTCTTAGTGGAATATGGTGACATATTTAGCTTGACTGAATCTGTGACTGGTAAAAGCACCCTCATCAAGCATTACATTAATACCAGCAACCACCCACCCCTGCGATAGTGTGCCTACCGGACCTCTCCAGACAAGAGGGAAGAAACTGATCACCAGGTGACAACTCTGTTAGCTGATGGGGTGATAGAGGAGAGCTGCAGCCCCTGGGCGACTTGTCAAAGACTTTGCCCATTGTGCTGCCCTACTACATCACCTCACATGCAAGGATGTTCCTTTTGAATGGGCTAGTGACTGCAATTTTGCTTTTAGCTACCTAAAATCAGCCCTGTCTTCTGCTTCAATAGTTACCATGTCAGACTATACTAAGGTATACACAGATGCTTCAATGGAAGCTGTAGGGTTAGTGTTAGCTCAGGATAAAGGGGGGCTGGAGAGAGTAGTGGTTTATGCTAGTCAGTCACTTACTAACACCCAAAGACGTTGGTCTACATTTGATAAAGAGCTGTAGTGTGGGCTGTGCGTCAGTTCAGGCATTATATTGGGTCATCTTCATTTACTATAATAACTGATCATAAGCCTCTCCTAGGTTTAAGGGGAATGGAGATAGCCAAAGATCCATCGGGGAAGAGAGCCAGGTGGATTTTAGAACTGGACACTTACCAGCATAAGGAGGGTCACCGCCACACCAATGCTGATGCTCTCTCGAGGTGCCCCAACAGGGACATTACTGACAGTACTACTGCCCTGGTTAATGCAGTAGACTCTCCTCCTGTACCCAATGTTCCCCCAAGTGACATTTCTCCACGGTGTGCAGCTTCTCAGCATGCTGACCCAGACTCTAGGGAGCAGCAACGGTATGTACTTTTCAATGACAGTGAAGCTTTGGCCACACAACAACAGCAGGACTCTGATATTAGTGTTGTCCTGGATTGGATTAAATCTGCGAGTTCTCGTCCACCTAAGGGACAGTTGAAAGGCTGCTCTCGGAAGCTACGGAAACTGTGGTCGGAATTCCCCAGATTTTCCCTTGTGAATGGACTTCTTTACTGGATGGTTCACTCCCCTCTTGTCGGGGAGGCTCAGCATCAGGTGGTTGTACCTGTGGCACTTGTCCCTGAGATACTGTATCATTTGCATGGTGGCCCTGTTTCTGCACATTTGTCAGCTGAAAGAGTGTGGGAGCGGGCTAGAGAACTGTGTTATTGGTTCTCCATGCTCAAAGACATTTGTGATAGGTGTGAACAATGTGTTTCATGTCAGACCTGTGAATCCCCTGCACCAAAACGTAGGGCTCCTATGGGGGGGGGGGGGGGGGGTGTTACAGACCGTTCGCCCCTTTCAGAGGGTTGCTATGGACATTTTGGAGCTCCCAGTGACTTCCAAAGGTAACAGATATGTGTTTGTTGTGGAGGACTACTTTTCTAAGTTTGTAAATATTTATGCTCTGCCAAATCAGATGGCCCAGTCCATTGCTCAGTGTCTGTTTGATGATTATGTGTTGTTGCATGGCATTCCTGAATCTATTCATAGTGATCAGGGCAGACAGTTTGACGCAGAGATTGTACAAAGACTGTGTGGGCTACAGGAAATAAAGAAAACTCGCACTGCACCATACAACCCCAAATCTGATGGTATGGTTGAGCGATTTAATCGCACTCTCATTGACCAGCTAGCTAAATCTCTATTGTCAGTTGGGGGTGAATGGGACGACTATTTGAGTCATGTAGCCTTTGCTTACAACACATCTGTTTATGCAAGCACTGGGTATACTCCCATCTTTCTCACACACGGTCGGGAAGCTAGGGTTCCTGTTAATGTGTTGTTGCCTGATCAAACTGATCCTGACTCACACTTTCTCATTCTGACTTTGTTTCTGTGCTGGTTGACAGGCTGGACATGGCCTTTGTCAATGCTAGGCAGAGGGCTGTTGTTGCTCATGAGAACCAGAAACTGTTCCATGATTCCAATGTCCGTCATGTCCCATATTCAAGAGGGGACTTGGTGTGGTTGCACAGCCCCAGACGATGAAACTGGTTCCTCACTGGAGGAGTCCATTTGAAGTGACTGGTGTACTGGACTGTGAGGGTGTCCCAGGCCTCACTTATTGCATTAGGGAGCCCTTAATTGATAGTGGACCGGAGCAGGTTGTTCACTATGACAGGCTTAAGCCATACACACTTGGACTTCTTCCCAGACAGCCCTCGGATACCCGCCCTGGTCTGCCCCTGGGTCTGCCTTCATCTCAGGAGGGGGGTGGGCCTTCTGTGGACTCTCCGGATGTGGTTGAGGTGAGGTCACAACTGGATGACCAGCCGTGGACTACGTCTCAGTCGGGTAGGGCTGTGAGGCTACCTGTTCACTTACGGGACTACGTCACATATTGCTGACTGTTCTGTGGAATGTTTTGTCCTCGCTGTTTTATATGCATCTGTGTTGGTATGTGCGCAAAATGGTGGTTGTTCCTGTTAACGTATGCTGATTCAGTTTGTGATCAAATGAGGACGTTTGTTATTGTGTGTGTGTATGTGGGGGGGGGGGGGGGGTGTAAGCAATGTTTCTGTGCTGCCGATTTATAGAATAATTTGTTCATGTGGACTGACAGGATGTAATACAGAGTGCTTTTATTGTGAAGGCAGGAAGTGTGTTATGTGTGTAAAACTGTGCATTGTTCATGCTGATGTGTTGAAGACGGTGCTGTGAGGAAATAAAGAGCCTCCAAAGTTAAAAGTGTCATCCTGTTTACACATCACACCGTCAGGGCTCATCCTCCAGACGCTCAGTTACATTAGTTAGTTAGTTAGCTAATTAATTAGTTAGTTAGTTAGCTAATTCATTAGTTAGTTAGTTAGTTAGTTAGTTGAATGAAAACACAGCTGAAAGTCAGATTACCGTCTAGACTCGGTACCGGGTCCGGACCGTCCACATCTGCTCCAGTGTTGACCCTCTCTGCGCATGTCCGTTACGCTCCACACACCCGGGGGCAGAGAGAGAGAGAGAGAGACAGACAGACAGAGTTAACGGGATTCATGGAGGATGTCAGTCTTCTGTTTTCTGCTTCTTCTCTCCCACCATGCCCTGTAGGATTAATTTAAGATGCGGCTGTGTTTCCAGATCTGCGGATTTCTGCTCCTACACTTTTACCTCCAGCTGCTCCGAGCTCAGGGTGAGTTTGTCCGGTTTACGCAGTTTGTCCGGTTTACGCACCGACACTTTCCGCTGCAAGTCTGCGTGTGTTTGGGACAAGGAGAACCCAGTAGAACCACAGGGTAGAACCAACCCTAACCCTAACCCGTGCAGAAATCTGCTACAAACAACCCGTTAAAATCCCACAGACTGAAAACTGGGACGGAACAGGAGTCCGTTAGAAAAAAAAAAAAAAAAAAAAAAAAAAAACACCCACCCACGGGTTAGAGTTAGTTTATACTGACAGGAAAAAAACCTTCTGGAACATTCAGACCAAACATTTGGAAATAACCCGCTTTTATCTGAAGAAATGTACAGGTTTGAACTAGTTCCCAGTTGTAATTAAATGTAAAGTTTGATGTAGTTCCCTGTTGTATCTAAGTGTAAAGGTTTTTGAATGTTAGCATGACATGGTACCAGTCAGACTGGATTAGGGTTAGCATCATGGGTGTGGGTTTGCAGTAGGGGTGGGCAATATGGGCAAAAAAAAAAAGTCTGTATTTCCCGATAATAATCTGACAATATCCTTTAAAACAAGAATTTCTTTTTTTGTGTTTTTTTTTTTTTGTTTTTTTTTTTTACAAAAAATTCTGTCAAACTCTTCTTGTTTACGACAACATCTATGGTTTGACACAGTGTTTCATACATCTTCTGCAAAACATGGGGGTGGTCAGTTCGCGGGATAGGGGCAGTAGTTGTATACGTGGGTGTGCAGTCCATAACTAATGTAGGTCTAACATAGGCAGGTTAGGGTTAACTGGGTCAACTGGGTCTAATGCGGGCAGGTTAGGGTTAACTGGGTTAACTGGGTCAACTGGGTCTAACGTGGGCAGGTTAGAGTTAACTGGGTCTAACACGGGCAGGTTAGGGTTAACTGGGTTTTGCTCTTTGATGTTCAGTCCACATGGATGCAGGATGTGGATTTGCTCTGACTAAATATCACTTTTGCAGTTTTTTTTTTTTTTTCCAGTCTTTCCTGGCACATGGGACAGTTTTTTTTTTTCCCCCCCTTCTTTCCTGCACATGGGCCCAGAACATGAAAAGAACGGCGCCTCTTAGATCAGATCCTCATTTGTGGTGCACATTGTGTCTCAGAAAACACTCAGGTGTCCTAAACCCAGTATTTGACATTCATTTGTGGACTTCCTAAAAATGGGACAGGACTTCCTCTGGTTTTTTTATTTTCAGAGTGAATTCCATACATTTTTCTGTGTTGTGACTTTGGTCAAATGTCTGCCCTTCATTTCTTTCAAGTTGTGATTGGGTTGTGGAGGCGGGACTTGACAGAATGCATCTGGAACCAATTAGATTTCTGAAAGCAGAAAGGGAAGAGGAGGAGAAGTAGGGGAAGGAGGGAAGTGAAGGGCAGCCCTGTTCTTTCCATGTCCGCTGTGAGCAGCCATGGGCTGGGTTAGGGTTAGGGTTAGGTTTAGGGTTACCCTAACCTTAACCCTGCGTCCCACAAACTTAATTACACTTTGGTCAACACAAGATTAAAGGTGCTGTAGACTTCCGTTGACCAAGTTTTCATCCAATCTGTCAAACCTCAGTCATATCCTCAGTATCATTAATCTGTAAGTCTGTCTGTGATTACTCACCTGAGTCTCTTTTTCATTAATTAATTTATTTAATTTTTTTATTTAACCTTTATTTACCCAGGCAAGCACTTAAGAACAGATTTTTATTTACAATTGCAGCCTGATCAAAGAGCAATGGCTCCATGAGGGGTAGGGGGTGAGGGGGCTAAAAGTAAAAACATGGTTAAACAATTACAGAAACAAACAGTTAATAAATAAATACATTACAACACTAACAGTGAGACATGTAAAAGACAAATACTCAACAAGTGCAACTATCAACATCATCAACTCTTGCATTATGATGAACAATTTCTTAGTGCCATCCACCGTAAACAAAACCCATGTGTTCACATTCAGACTGGGAGGGAACTCGGGCATCTCCGGAATTTTTTGTTGTGATGGGCATTCCCACAATGCACGTAATGCAAGAGATTCAGGTGAGTAATCACAGACAGACTTACAGATTGATGATACTGAGGATATGACTGAGGTTTGACAGATTGGATGAAAAACTGGTCAACGAAAGTCTCCAGCACCTTTAAAGTGTGGTGTAGAGAGTTGGATTTCTTGGCTAGACCCCCCTCTGGTGATAAACCCTAACCCCAACTCTCCTCTAGTAACTCTTAAATGGATAATCCAAAGTGATGGAACCTGTTTCCATCCACAGACACTGATTGGCTCTCAGTTGTGTAACAGGCTAATGACATTCATTTTTTCTTCTGTTTATGTAATAATGCTGTTTTCTTTTTTGTTTTGTTCAGATCAGGTCTAGTTTTTAGATGTTTCCTGTTTGACAGTTTCAACTGTGACTCCAGTCTTCCTCAGAAGCGTCATCCCACGTGCTGCTGACGTGTCATTTATCAGCTGGTCGGCCCGACGGACCAATCAGCCAATCGGAGGAGGCACGGTCAGCTCGACGGGCTGTGATTGGTCCGTCGAGCCAACCGTGCCTCCTCCGCCTTGGTTGGTCTCTGGAGGAGGGAATCCCAGGTGTGCAGAGAGTGTTTGCCCCCTTGTCCCAGTTGATGGTGCCGCTCACCCGCTTCCTGATCTGTATTGCCTCCTTGATCCAACGTTTGAGTTTGTTTGTTTCAGATGTTCTGACTGTGCCCTTATCCCAGTCCATGATGTGGGTGTGTCTTCTGCAGTGGTCTGTGATGGCCGATTTTAAGTTCTCCTGTTCGGCTTTATCCTTTAGAGTCCGTGTGAATCTCCCCACTGTCTCCTTTTTGCATTCTTTTTGGTGTTCATTTTTACTTGTGTTGAAAGATCATCCTGTTTCCCCGATGTATGTTTTGTTACATGATTTGCGTGATATCTCGTATATGACGTTACATTTTTGGTCCAGTGCTATTTTGTCCTGGATGTACAAGTATTTGACGGAGTTTTGTGTGTGGTTTTATGACAACGTTGATGTGTTTTTTCATGACCCTCTGTATTGGTTCTGTTATCCCCTGGCTGTATGGTATGGTTATGAAATCTTTTGGTTTGCCGTCGATCTTTTTTGTGTGTTTTGTTTTTTTGTCGTTGCTCTTCTTTTCTTTGTTTTTTACTTGTTGTCTGCCTGGGACAAGGGCACAATCATGACATCTGAAACAAACAAACTCAAACGTTGGATCAAGGAGGCAATAGAGATCAGGAAGCGGGCGAGCAGCCCATCAACTGGGACGAGGGTGCGTACACCCTCTGCACACCTGGGATTCCCTCCTCCAGAGACCACCCAAGGTGGAGGAGGAACGGTCAGCTCGACGGGCTCTGATTGGTCCGTCGGGCCAACCAGCTGATAAATGACAGGTCAGCAGCACGTCAGATGATGCTTCTGAGGAAGACTGGAGTCACAGTGGACACTGTCAAGCAGGAAAAATCTAAAAACTGTACCTGATTTGAACAAAAGAAAGCAGCAGTTGTGTAACAGCTTAGAACACAAAACAAACACACCTGGTGACAGGATGAAATTAAACATGTTCTGCAGTCTGTTAGCGTTGAGTCAGAGGGCTGACCCAGTTCTGTTCCCTGGAGCCGCTGAGTTAGAGGGCTGACCCAGTTCTGGCTCCCTGGAGCCGCTGAGTTCAAAGGCCTGTGTTATCGAAGGAGGCATCGGCTGAGGGCTCAGAGCTGAGCTTCACAGGAGTAAACAATCCAGACGTTTACAGGAGTACACAATCCAGATGTTTACAGGAGTACACAATCCAGATGTTTACTGGAGTACACAATCCAGACGTTTGCAGGAGTAAACAATCCAGATGTTTACTGGAGTACATGATCCAGACGTTTACTGGAGTACACAATCCAGACGTTTACAGGAGTACACAATCCAGACGTTTACCTGAGTACACAATCCAGATGTTTACTGGAGTACACAATCCAGACGTTTGCAGGAGTAAACAATCCAGACGTTTACCTGAGTACACAATCCAGATGTTTACCTGAGTACACAATCCAGATGTTTACTGGAGTACACAATCCAGACGTTTACAGGAGTACACAATCCAGACGTTTACCTGAGTACACAATCCAGATGTTTACTGGAGTACACAATCCAGACGTTTACAGGAGTACACAATCCAGACGTTTACCTGAGTACACAATCCAGATGTTTACAGGAGTACACAATCCAGACGTTTACAGGAGTACACAATCCAGACGTTTACCTGAGTACACAATCCAGATGTTTACTGGAGTACACAATCCAGACGTTTGCAGGAGTAAACAATCCAGACATTTACAGGGGTAAACAATCCAGACGTTTACTGGAGTAAATAATCCAGACATTTACTGGAGTAAACAATCCAGACATTTACAGAGACACAAGAAGGCTCTCCAAATCAGACAGTCTACAGCTCACCAAAACTAGCCCTAGATTCACAGGGGTAGGGTTAGGGCTAACCTAGCCTGGTTAGGGTTAACCCTAGCCTGGTTCGGGCTAACCTAGCCTGGTTAGGGCTAACCTAGCCTGGTTAGGGTTAACCTAGCCTGGTTCAGGCTAACCTAGCCTGGTTCGGGCTAACTTAGCCTGGTTAGGGTTAACCTAGCCTGGTTAGGGTTAACCTAGCCTGGTTTGGGCTAACCTAGCCTGGTTAGGGTTAACCTAGCCTGGTTAGGGTTAACCTCAAGTTAACATCAAGTTCCTGGGCATCCACATCACATCTGACCTCACTTGGTCCAGGCACACATCCCACCTGGTGAAGAAGGCCCATCAAAGGCTCTTCTTCCTCAGGAAACTCAAAAGGTCTGGACTCTCCCCCACAGCTTCTGACGAACTTCTATAGAGCCACTATAGAGAGTATCCTCTGTCTGAGTGCAGTGTGGTATGGAAGCTGTACTGCACAGGACAGGAAGGCATTGGCCCGGGTGGTGAAGACAGCACAGGGGATCGTGGGAAGGCCTCTCCCACACCTGGACTCAGTGTACGACAGCCGGTTACAAAGGAGGGCTGGTCGTATAGCTGCAGACCCCACCCACCCAGGCCACAAACTGTTTGTACCTCTTCCCTCAAGAAAGAGGTACAGGAGCATCAGAACCCACACAAACAGACTGAGACACAGCTTCTTCCCCAGAGCTGTGAAAATCCATCACCCCACTTCCTCACACACCCAGCCCCCCACGCACTCTCTCACTGCACTGCAAACCTGGACTACTTAAATGCCATGGTCACTTAAAGTTTGAAAGTTTGCACTACGGCTACTTGTGTCACTTTATTTTATTCTATTATATATATATATATATATATATATATATATATATATATATATATATATATATATATATATACACACATCTTAGATGTGCCTTTTATATTATATGTGTGTAAATATGTGTGCCTTAATGCCAAGAGCAGCTGGACGAAATTTCGTTGTGCCTCGCATAATGACAATAAAGATTCTATTCTATTCTATTCTAACCTAGCCTGGTTTGGGCTAACCTAGCCTGGTTAGGGTTAACCTAGCCTGGTTCGGGCTAACCTAGCCTGGTTAGGGTTAACCTAGCCTGGTTCGGGCTAACCTAGCCTGCTGTATTTCTTTTCCTCTACTCCATGGGCCAGTGTAATTAAAGGGATTATCCACTGGCTAGTGTCTGATTTAATGTAGATGATTCCTCTGGCAGCTTTTGTTCTGTAGCAGAATGTCCAAATGGAACTGTGTGTGTCATATGTGTGTGGAGTGTCATTTTAATGCAGTAGATAAATCCAACAGCAGTAACAACAAACAAACACACTGACCCATCCCAACACACAACCAACATTATAGACATAAGGTAAGAAGGAATAAAAAAAAAAAAGAAATGTAGAATCTATAGTCAGACTATTTGTGTTCATTTCACAGAAACATTCGATTACAATCAACATCTAAGTTTCATCCCATGTTGCCCAGAGTGTCTGAGTGAAAGAATAATTATATGTGTGTGTAACAGATGATAAGAGTTATCAGGGTTAGGGTTCGGGTGCGGGTCTTGTTAGGGTTAGAGTCTTGTTAGGGTTTGGGTGAGTGTCTTGTTAGGGTTTAGGTGAGGGTCTTGTTAGGGTTTAGGTGAGGGTCTTGTTAGGGTTAGGGTCTTGTTAGGGTTTAGGTGAGGGTCTTGTTAGGGTTATGGTCTTGTAAGGGTTAGGGTATTGTTAGGGTGAGGGTCTTGTTAGGGTTTAGGTTAGGGTCTTGTTAGGGTGAGGGTCTTGTTTGGGTTTGGGTGAGGGTCCTCATCCAGAGCCCTGAACCCAGTGTTTTCTACCATGGGGTCACCTAAAATGTCAAGTAAAAAAAAAAAAAAAATTAATAATAATAATAATAATAATAATAATAATAATAAAAATAAATTTACTCATAAAAAATTTGGCGAGTTGGCAGAATACATACATAAAAGATGTGACAAACTATGGTTCTGAAACTGAAGCACTGTGGTACTATTTATCTGTGATACTGAATCTGAAGCACTGTGGTACTGTCTATCTGTGGTACTGAAACTGAAGCACTGTGGTACTGTTTATCTGTGGTTCTGGAACTGAAGCGCTGTGGTACTGTTTATCTGTGGTACTGTTCATCTGTGGTACTGAAACTGAAGCACTGTGGTGCTGTTTATCTGTGGCTCTGAACCTGAAGCACTGTGGTTCTGTTTATCTGTGGTACTGAATCTGAAGCACTGTGGTACTGTTTATCTGTGGTTCTGTTTATCTGTGGTACTGAAACTGAAGCACTGTGGTACTGTTTATCTGTGGTACTGAAACTGAAGCATTGTGGTACTGTTTAACTGTGGAACTGAAACTGAAGTACTGTGGTACTGTTTATCTGTGATACTGAAACTGAAGCACTGTGGTACTGTTTTTCTCTGTGGTACTGAAACTGAAGCACTGTGGTACTGTTTCTCTGTGATATTGAAACTGAAGCACTGTGGTTCTGTTTATCTGTGGTACTGAAACTGAAGCATTGTGGTACTGTTTATCTGTGGTACTGAAACTGAAGCATTGTGGTACTGTTTAACTGTGGAACTGAAACTGAAGTACTGTGGTACTGTTTATCTGTGATACTGAAACTGAAGCACTGTGGTACTGTTTTTCTCTGTGGTACTGAAACTGAAGCACTGTGGTACTGTTTCTCTGTGATATTGAAACTGAAGCACTGTGGTTCTGTTTATCTGTGGTACTGAAACTGAAGCATTGTGGTACTGTTTATCTGTGGTACTGGAACTGAAGCACTGTGGTACTGTTTATCTGTGGTACTGAAACTGCAGCTCTGTGGTACTGTTTATCTGTGGTACTGAAACTGAAGCACTGTAGTACTGTTTATCTGTGTTTCTGAAACTGAAGTACTGTGGTACTGATACTGAAGCACTGTGGTACTGTTTATCTGTGGTACTGAAACTGAAGCACTGTGGTACTGTTTTTCTCTGTGGTTTGGATTTTTAAAGGATGTTCAGGGGAAATTAATTAAAGATTGTCACCCTATCTGTAGAAAATAAAACATAAAAACAGTGTGTGTGAAGGAGGTCAACAGTTCACACCAGGTACTGTTGGTTTTCACAGTAGAACCAGTGACAGTGTTGTTTCTGTTCCCGTTCTTAAATCTGTCAGACAGATCCAGTCTGCAGTCTGAATGTACACTACAGTATTCTGAGCTCTGATCTACATCTAACCCTAACCCTAACCCTAACCCAGACCAACCCTAACCCTAACCCTAATCCTACAGTGCAGTTCCCTCTGGTGGCCATACGGGTTAGGGTTGGTGCAGTTCCCTCTGATGGTCATAAGGGGGCGTCTGTAATGCACATGTGTATGACTGATGTTTGCATGTTCATATTTGAGGGGTTCTGACACAGAAAATACGCGGTGCCACTTATTAGTTTATTTTCAAACTCAAACTTTGTTAACTTATTTCAGTCTGTGTAGTATGAGAACTTCTGGAACATTTTGCACACATCTAACCAATACTGCGATAATAATGAAAACTGTGTTCATTTGGGTTCCAATAACCATGATATGAACTGTTTGTGTTGTTCCATCTGGACATGAACCGCACCATTAGCATCAGCAGATGCTAACCATAGCATCAGACCATTAGTAGACTGGAGCAGATGCTAACCATAATACCCTAACCCTTTATCCTCATTAGTACCCTAAACATTTATCATCATTAGTACCCTAACCCTTCATCCTCATTAGTACCCTAACCCTTTATCATCATTAGTACCCTAACCCTTCATCCTCATTAGTACCCTAACCCTTTATCATCATTAGTACCCTAACCCTTCATCCTCATTAGTACCCTAACCCTTTATCATCATTAGTACCCTAACTCATTATCCTCATTAGTACCCTAACCCTTTATCCTCATTAGTATCCTAACCCTTTATCATCATTAGTACCCTAATCCTTTATCATCATCAGTACCCTAACCCTTTATCCTCATTAGTACCCTAACACTTTATCCTCATTAGTACCCTAACCCTTTATCATCATTAGTACCCTTAACCCTTTATCCTCATTAGTACCCTAACCTTTTATCTTCATTAGTACCCTAGCCCTTTATCCTCATTAGTACCCTAAACATGTATCATTATTGGTACCCTAATCCTTTATCATCATTAGTACCCTAACCCTTCATCCTCATTAGTACCCTAACCCTTTATCCTCATTAGTACCCTAACCCTTTATCATCATCAGTACCCTAACCCTTTATCATCATCAGTACCCTAACCCTTTATCATCATTAGTACCCTAATCCTTTATCATCATTTGTACCCTAATCCTTTATCATCATTAGTACCCTAAACATTTATCATTATTGGTACCCTAATACTTTATCATCATTAGTACCCTAACCCTTTATCATCATTAGTACCCTAACCCTTCATCCTCATTAGTACCCTAACCCTTTATCATCATTGGTACCCTAATCCTTTATCATCATTAGTACCCTAAACATTTATCATTATTGGTACCCTAATCCTTTATCATCATTAGTACCCTGACCCTTTATCATCATTTGTACCCTAACCCTTTATCATCATGTGGTTCAGCTCAGGGGTCAACTACACTGTTTCATTTCACTGACACTGAATGTAACAATGTAGGCCGGGTGAGGGGG
Organism: Sphaeramia orbicularis; assembly: GCF_902148855.1. NCBI lineage: Eukaryota > Metazoa > Chordata > Actinopteri > Kurtiformes > Apogonidae > Sphaeramia > Sphaeramia orbicularis. Next base: position 305,467 of record NW_021941580.1, on the reverse strand, counting down.
TGAGGGGGCTGGGTGGGGGTCTCCTTGTTCCTGTTGTATGTAGTCTGAGCCTAAATGGGGCCAGTGCTCATTAGCAGACAGCCAGGGCCTCATACTGTACATGAATGGAACCCCCCCACACACACACACTCAAATTATTATGTCACCTGCCATTGTTTGGACAAGCAGTTCCTGGGGGGGGGGCAGAGTTCCTTCATGTTAGAGACAGTGTCCACAACAACATCAGCAAAATGAGGAGCTTTGGTAAAAGTCCAAGTAAAGTGTCCAAAAGCATGTGTCCGTTTGTCTGGAAAAAGTCTTCAAGGATTTGAACAGAAGAGTGTGTCATGAAACTTTCATCCAAAACAATGTCCTCTGTTTAGGCCGATCTAACTGTGGAGGAATGTGTTTAACTGGAGCTGGGCCATAACCACAGCTAAGCATGTTAGCATGTTAGCTAGGGAAAAAAATAACCACAGTTAAGCATGTTAGATAGGAACAAAAATAACCACAGTTAGGCATGTTAGCATGTTAGCTAGGGAAAAAAATAACCACAGCTAAGCATGTTAGCTAAGAAAAAAAGTAACCACTGCTAAGCATGTTAGCTAAGAAAAAAATAACCACAGCTGAGCATGTTAGCTAAGAAAAAAAAGTAACCACAGCTAAGCATGTTAGCCAACAACAAAAATAACCACAGCTAAGTATATTAGCATGTTAGCTAGGAAAAAAAAAATAACCACAGCTAAGCATGTTAGCTAAGAAAAAAAGTAACCACTGCTAAGCATGTTAGCTAAGAAAAAAATAACCACAGCTGAGCATGTTAGCTAAGAAAAAAAAGTAACCACAGCTAAGCATGTTAGCCACAACAAAAATAACCACAGCTAAGCATATTAGCATGTTAGCTAGGAAAAAAAAATAACCACAGCTAAGCATGTTAGCATGTTAGCTAGGGGAAAAAATAACCACAGTTAAGCATGTTAGCTAGAAACAAAAATAACCACAGCTAAGAATGTTAGCTAGGACAAAAGAACTACGGTGCAGTAGTAAGATTTAATAATGAAAATAGTCTGAATTATTGAGTCCTAATCCGCTCAATGACACAGTCATAGACATCTGCACAATGACCAGAACCAGCAGAACCAGCAGAACTGACCCATAAAGATGGAAGACACTACCACTGAAACCACTGTTCCATGGTGTAAGCCCTGAACAGTGTCCATTCCAGACTTTCATATGCATAATCTCATTTGTAGGCCTAGGATGGAATTTTTGTATCAAATGTATGGTGTGGTGGTAGGGCTGCACAATTTTGGCAAAAAAAAAAAAATCTCGATTTTTTTTTTTTTTTCCCCCTCTAAAAACTCAATTTTCGATTTCGATTTTTGGGTAAAACTACAAAAGACAACAGAAGTCAGCATATCGTTTTCGTGAACAGCCCACAATGCAAGGCACTGCTCTGACCTCAAATCTGTGATGGTATCACGTAATGAACCCACAGAAGTTTATTTTTTCTTCATTAAATTTTTATTGAATGAAGTAGAGTATACAAACAATGTATACAACTAGAAAATAACATAAGTTTACCAGGATGAATACACTACAATACAATGTCCAAATCAGAGCAAATACTGAATGTTTTTAGAGCCGTTTTGTTTCTAGATTTATCGAACAACTTTAAATAAAGTTCAACATCTTTCAAAAAATAAATTATATTTGGTTTTGTGTTACAGAACTTACCTTTGTGAATGAAAAATTTAGCAAGTAAGAGGACTAAATTAATTATTTAAAAAATGTTGTTGTTTTTTTGTTGTTTTTTTTTTTCTTTTTGGGTATTTGGCCCACAGAAGTGATACCAGTGTAAGTCAGTGACAGGCATCAGTCATGCGTGCGTGGACCACGTTAATATGAGTGATCCCCATGCGGTTCTGTTTAAACCGGGGGATCCGTGGGTGGAACAGACCGACCCAGGACACACTGGAGGGATTCTATCTGTGGAGCTGGTGGATGTGTGTGGGCACAGGGCTGTCTGGGCTCCTCTGCTGAGGCTGATGACCCCACAACCCCGCACCCGGACCCGGTTCGGTATGGATCCGGGACAACGTAAGATGAGTGATCCACATGCAGTTCTATTTCAGTTGCGGGATCCGTGCATGAAGCCATGGCTTACATTGCTATAAGTACTGTGGGCTCATTAACACATTTAAAGTCCGGTCGTTACACGGACTTCTGTGACAGACCGCTGTCACTGATAGGAGGAAGAGCCTACGGTAGCCCGCAGGCGTGCGGCCTGGAGGCACAAGAGAGATGAAATTGATTTTACAATTTCCCTTTTTAAAAAATTGTCCTAATTAAAAAAATCCAATTTCGATTTAAAATCAATTAATCGTGCAGCCCTACATGGCGGTGCACCATGGCAGAAGCCTTAGCAGCAGAAACACTGGTAGTAGTTCTAGTACTGGACCTTCGTCAAATTCTGACCCTTCTGGCTCCAAAAACCCAGAGCTGGCAATGGTATAAATGTCAGAATTTAAGAACCAAAATAGTAGGGGGTTAGGGTTAGTCCAGAGGTGTTTGTGTCAGACTGCAGTGGAAGCTCCTCTTCTCCTAAAATGACTCCCATTAAATGCTCAAATCTGTTCAGTTGTTTTCATTTCATTGACTCCAAATGTGTTGGAACACGTTCATCTCTCAGACCAGTTGGTTCAGAATCAGTTTGATCCCAGATCAGTGGACTGGATGTTGTTCACTTCTCCTCCATTCCCGTGTCTGTGTTTTCTCATTCCATCTCTGCTCAGTGCATTTGTCCGTAGACGCTCAGCGTCCATGCACTTCAATGGGACTGAGTGGAACTGCTTTAAAAACCACTACAAACTGGACCAGCATTGGACACATGACACCTGTTGTCCCGCCCCCGGATGCTCGGCCTCTCCAGCGGCAAACGGAGCTGTGGGTGGAGCTCGGGCCGGGCCGGACGCCAAGCTTCCACATGCCAATCGGAGGATGGGTCCAAAGGCTGAATCCGGTTTGATTGACAGCTGTTTTCAGATCTGCTCCTTCACTGACACAGTTCAGTTTAATACCGTCACACATTCTGCTGTGGAATCACAGAAACCAAATGAACTGTTCATTTACTGACCTGTGACAAACAGCTGTGTCACTTAAGTACCAAATACCGACACCTGTGTTCACTTAAGCACTTTAACTTGCACGTGTAGTTTACAGCACAGCACTTTAAACATATTTGCACAAATAGTAATTGCACGCAATTGGTTTTTTAAAGCAGTTTATTGATTTTATTGTCTTTCCTTTTCAGTTTTACATCCAGTGGTGCTTGTATTTTAATTGATTGATGATTGCTTGGCCCTGGAGAAAAGGAGACACAAATTAAGACACAAAGATAAAGTGCAATATAAATGTGCAGTATTTAAGTTTAGTTTGTTTAGTGTCTGTGTGAGTGGATTTTAAAGTGTTTTAGTGAATGGTGTTTTAGTGTTTGTGCTTACCCTGTCCTTGTGTCCAGGTCCGTCAGCAAAAAGAGTCCCAGTGTGAACAACAGCCCTTAAGAAGGTTCCGGCCTGGACCAAGCCAGGGAAATGTGTGGGGGAGTCTGGAGATGTATTTTATTGGTTTATGGGTTTTTATTTAACTTTGGTGTTTAGATTTAGAGTTTTAGATATTTAGCTTGGGTTTTAGATAGGTTATGGTTGTGGGTTTTACTTATGGAGGTTTTAGATTAGTTTTAGCAATTTATATTGAGTTGTAACTTCCCTATGGAGTGGTAGTGGTTTTAGCCAGTTAAGTTGAACAATATAAAAGGCGCCCATTTTCATCAGTTGTGTTTGACTGCTGGAGAAGACACTGCTGCTCCAACCTTCACATGCACTTGCACTTTTTTTGGCATTTGCACTTTTTAGCCTTTGCACTTTCAGTACTTGCACTTTGTGTGAAATAGATAATATTGAAAATATTTTTTAAAAAATTGTGGACTACACCATCTCCTGCCTCTGCCTCATCTCCTTCTCATTTCACGGACCTCCACCCGCTAAACGGCCAGTCAACGTCACATGACCTGAAAGAAAATACAACCACTGGACTAACTGGGTTCAATTTAACAGAATTTCAACATTTTCTTGTTTACTTGGTACGACAAGGTCACTAAGCATTTTCTGAAAAAGGAACGGAGGACGAGTTTATGATTAAATAACTGGACTTTTTTTTGATGTAAGCGACAATGAGCTTCCCTTGTCTGAAAGACCAGCAGATGACACTGGGTTAGGGTTAGGGTTAGGGTTGAACTCAGTTCGTCTGTGCAGTGTTTTCACCTCTTTCACAGTACCCCAGCTGTTTTCAGTCTGAAAGCATCTGTGTGTAGTAACAGCACATTTAAAGCATCTGTGTGCAGAAACAGCACATGGACAGACTGTCTGCACCACACTGGAGACAATAGTGCAGTGTTAGTGGAGACCAAACACAGAGCTAAAAGACACCACTGACTTACACTGAAATACAATCATCAAATTGTTTCATGTCATGTTTTGATGTATGAGAGCAGTTAGCTTTGCTAGCATGTTAAAGCTAAAAGGCCAATGGGCAGAATTATGGAAATAATACTAGTACAGACTCTGGGTTAGGGTTCCAGGACATGTCCCCGTAGGAGGAGCTGGATCACCATCCTGCTCCAAGTCTTGTGTAATGGAGTCCTCACTGAGGGAAGGAGGGGTGGGGGGGCAGTTTGTTGACACCAGACTGAGCCCAGATACTTCCTGGAACCGTGGGAGGGGCTGTGGTTTAGAGCCATGCTGTCATCTGCACTGTGGGAGGGGCCTGCACTGTGTGGAGGGGCCTCACAGCTGTGTTTTTACAGAGGGATTCAAAAGGAAACTAGACTAAACTAGACTAAACCAAACTAGACTAAACTAAACAAGACTAAACTAAACTAAGCTAGACTAAACTAAACTAGACTAAATTAAATTAAACTAAACTAAACTGAGCTGGACTAAACTAAACTAGACTAGAGCCCGACCGATATGGGATTTTTGGGGCCGATACCGATACTGGGGGCTAAAAAAAAAGCCGATATCCAATATATCAGCTGATATCCGATTTTGGCCAATAACCAATATGTTGGCCGATATATGAAATAAGAACACTGATCTACACAGGATATAATAATCTTATATTAGACAATTGTGGACAGGTGGATTAACAGTTGCATAAATCTTTGTTCATCTCACAAATATAATTTACACAACTTTCAAATGCAAACTATGCAATCACAAAAAACATTAGAGCAAAAAATATGACTGAGCACACAATGATGTTTTCACTCACAAATTTGGATGTGTCTGCCTCACGGCACTACAACTTCTTATGTGGACTAAGGACTAAACTGAGCATGTGCAGAGTGAATTAGGTGAGTCCTAAGTTGTTCCTGATTGGAGCAACTGTAAGAGTTACAGCTGACCTGTGTTACAACTGTCCCCAGTCTCCCCTACATTATTAACGCTCAGACATGCCTGCAGAATGAAACTGTGAGGGAGACAGGAAGTGCACGGACATGGGGGTGTGTGGGGGGGTGAATACTTCATAAGATGAGGGAGCGGGTCCGTGATTTTAATCAGTCAGGTTCTAAACTAAACTAGACTAAAGTAAACTAAACTAGACTAGACTAAATTAAACTAGACCAGACTAAACTAAACTAGACTAAACCAAACTAGACTAGACTAAATTAAACTAGACTAGACTAGACTAAACTAAACCAAGCTAGACTAAACTAGACTAGACTAAACTAAACTAGACTAGACTAGACTAAACTAAACTAGAGTAAACTAAACTAAATTATGCCTTGTGTATTTCAGATCCGTCCTGCTGCCATCATGCTCCTGAGTTCTCGCCTTGTAAAGAAGCCTGTGACCAGGTATGAACACATACAGACATATACAGACACTTTAAATATGTATATATATATGTGTGTGTACATATATATATATATATATATATATATATATATATATATATATATATATATGTACAAGGTGGGGAAGCAAAGTTTACACTGAACATTTAGTTGTTTTTTCTCAGCAGACACTACGTCAGTTGTTTTGAACCCAAACATATACTGATGTCATAATCATTCCTAACACTATTATCCATACCTTTTCAGAAACTTTTGCCCATATGAGTAATCAGGAAAGCAAACGTCAAAGAGTGTGTGATTTGCTGAATGCACTCGTCACACCAAAGGAGATTTCCAAAATAGTTGGAGTGTCCATAAAGACTGTTTATAATGGAAAGAAGAGAATGACTATGAGCAAAACTATTACCAGAAAGTCTGGAAGATACTATTAAAGAAGAATGGGAGAAGTTGTCACCCCAATATTTGAGGAACACTTGTGCAAGTTTCAGGAAGCGTGTGAAGGCAGTTACTGAGAAAGAAGGAGGACACATAGAATAAAAACATTTTCTATTATGGACATTTTCTTGTGGCAAATAAATTGTCATGACTTTCAATAAACTAATTGGTCATACACTGTCTTTCAATCCCTGCCTCAAAATATTGTACATTTTGCTTCCCCACCCTGTATAAGTACATACGATTGGTCCAAAATTTTGGAACACCCTAGTTTGTTCCAGTTTTGTCTGTAAATTCCATCAGTTCCAGTTTAATGAACAGCTGTAAATGGTCCAAAGGTCAGAGTGAACTGACAGAGGAATAAAGAAAAAAAGGTAAGGTTAAAGAAAACTGAAAAATAATGTACATTTCAGAATTATACAAAAAGGTGAACAAGAAATGGGTAAACAACTGAAAGCAGTTCTGCAGCAATGGAGGTTGATCAAGTCTGGAAAGTTGGTGGTTCAATTCCTCCAGGTGTCCCAACATTTGTGAATTCCTTCCACCCCCTGTGTCTGCAGAACAGGAGTGTGGAACACACTGTGGTACCAGACCCATGGAGCAGTACTGGAACAGGACTGGACTGAAGAAAGGAGTGTGTTACTGTAAAAATGGAAAAGAGGAAAAAGAATGAACCAGAGAAGAGAGACAGAGCATCAGAAGAGGGAAAAATGGAGGTGTGTCCTCCAGAGAAATGTCCAAGAAAGTCCAGGTGTCAGGAAGTCCAGTTTCCTTCAGCATCCAAAGGCACTGAAACTGGACTGGAAATGCAGACAGAAGAGGTCTGGAAGAAGCACAGACACAACAGAAGCAGAAGAAGAGTTTAGGACAGAAAACAGCTGGAGTGAGAGGAGACTGACAGGACAACAGCTGAAAGAAGAGAGAAGAGAGAGGAGGAGGAAGAGAGGAGGTCATAGAGGAGGAGGAGAGGAGACTGACAGGACAACAGCTGAAAGAAGAGAGAAGAGAGAGGAGGAGGAAGAGAGGAGGTCATAGAGGAGGAGGAGAGGAGACTGACAGGACAACAGCTGAAAGAAGAGAGAAGAGAGAGGAGGAGGAAGAGAGGAGGTCATAGAGGAGGAGGAGAGGAGACTGACAGGACAACAGCTGAAAGAAGAGAGAAGAGAGAGGAGGAGGAAGAGAGGAGGTCATAGAGGAGGAGGAGAGGAGACTGACAGGACAACAGCTGAAAGAAGAGAGAAGAGGAGGAAGAGAGGAGGTCATAGAGGAGGAGGAGAGGAGACTGACAGGACAACAACTGAAAGAAGAGAGAAGAGGAGGAAGAGAGGAGGTCATAGAGGAGGAGGAGAGGAGACTGACAGGACAACAGCTGAAAGAAGAGAGAAGAGAGAGGAGGAGGAAGAGAGGAGGTCATAGAGGAGGAGGAGAGGAGACTGACAGGACAACAGCTGAAAGAAGAGAGAAGAGGAGGAAGAGAGGAGGTCATAGAGGAGGAGGAGAGGAGACTGACAGGACAACAGCTGAAAGAAGAGAGAAGAGAGAGGAGGAGGAAGAGAGGAGGTCATAGAGGAGGAGGAGAGGAGACTGACAGGACAACAGCTAAAGATGAGAGAAGAGAGAGGAGGAGGAAGAGAGGAGGTCATAGAGGAGGAGGAGGAGAGGAGACTGACAGGACAACAGCTGAAAGAAGAGAAGAGGAGGAAGAGAGGAGGTCATAGAGGAGGAGGAGAGGAGACTGACAGGACAACAGCTGAAAGAAGAGAGAAGAGAGAGGAGGAGGAAGAGAGGAGGTCATAGAGGACGAGGAGAGGAGACTGACAGGACAACAGCTGAAAGAAGAGAGAAGAGAGAGGAGGAGGAAGAGAGGAAGAGTTTACACTGAACAAACTGAACAGATGAGTTTGCACTGAACAGAGTGAACATATGAGTTTACACTGAACAGAGTGAACAGATGAGTTTACACTGAACAGACTGAACAGATGAGTTTACACTGAACAGACTGAACAGATGAGTTTACACTGAACAGAGTGAACATATGAGTTTACACTGAACAGAGTGAACAGATGAGTTTACACTGAATACACTGAAAAGATGAGTTTACACTGAACACACTGAACAGATGAGTTTACACTGAACAGACTGAACAGATGAGTTTACACTGAACACACTGAACAGATGAGTTTACACTGAACACACTGAACAGATGAGTTTACACTGAACAGAGTGAACAGATGAGTTTACACTGAATACACTGAACAGATGAGTTTACACTGAACAGACTGAACAGATGAGTTTACACTGAACAGACTGAACAGATGAGTCTACACTGGGAACAGACTGAACAGATGAGTTTACACTGAACACACTGAACAGATGAGTTTACACTGAACAGACTGAACAGATGAGTTTACACTGAACAGACTGAACAGATGAGTTTACACTGAACAGAGTGAACAGATGAGTCTACACTGGGAAAAGACTGAACAGATGAGTTTACACTGAACAGAATGAACAGATGAGTTTACACTGAACAGATGAGTTTACACTGAACAGACTGAACAGATGAGTTTATACTGAACAGAGTGAACAGATGAGTTTACACTGAACAGACTGAACAGATGAGTTTACACTGAACAGACTGAACAGATGAGTTTACACTGAACAGACTGAACAGATGAGTTTACACTGAACAGACTGAACAGATGAGTTTACACAGAACAGAGTGAACAGATGAGTTTACACTGAACACACTGAACAGATGAGTTTACACTGAACAGACTGAACAGATGAGTTTACACTGAACAGAGTGAACAGATGAGTTTACACTGAATACACTGAACAGATGAGTTTACACTGAACAGACTGAACAGATGAGTTTACACTGAACAGAGTGAACAGATGAGTCTACACTGAACACACTGAACAGATTAGTTTACACTGAACACACTGAACAGATGAGTTTACACTGAACAGACTGAACAGATGAGTTTACACTGAACAGACTGAACAGATGAGTTTACACTGAACAGACTGAACAGATGAGTTTACACTGAACAGACTGAACAGATGAGTTTACACTGAACAGAGTGAACAGATGAGTTTACACTGAATACACTGAACAGATGAGTTTACACTGAACAGACTGAACAGATGAGTTTACACTGAACAGACTGAACAGATGAGTTTACACTGGGAACAGACTGAACAGATGAGTTTACACTGAACAGAGTGAACAGATGAGTTTACACTGAACAGACTGAACAGATGAGTTTACACTGAACACACTGAACAGATGAGTTTACACTGAACAGACTGAACAGATGAGTTTACACTGAACAGAGTGAACAGATGAGTTTACACTGAACAGACTGAACAGATGAGTTTACACTGAACACACTGAACAGATGAGTTTACACTGAATACACTGAACAGATGAGTTTACACTGAACAGACTGAACAGATGAGTTTACACTGAACACAGTGAACAGATGAGTTTACACTGAACAGACTGAACAGATTAGTTTACACTGAACACACTGAACAGATGACTTTACACTGAACACACTGAACAGATGACTTTACACTGAACAAACTGAACAGATGAGTTTACACAGAACAGAGTGAACAGATGAGTTTACACTGAACAGACTGAACAGATGAGTTTACACTGAATACACTGAACAGATGAGTTTACACTGAACACACTGAACAGATGAGTTTACACTGAATACACTGAACAGATGAGTTTACACTGAACACACTGAACAGATTAGTTTACACTGAACAGACTGAACAGATGAGTTTACACTGAACAGACTGAACAGATGAGTTTACACAGAACAGAGTGAACAGATGAGTCTACACTGGGAACAGACTGAACAGATTAGTTTACACTGAACACAGTGAACAGATGAGTTTACACTGAACAGACTGAACAGATGAGTTTACACTGAACAGAGTGAACAGATTAGTTTACACTGAACACACTGAACAGATGACTTTACACTGAACACACTGAACAGATGACTTTACACTGAACAGACTGAACAGATGAGTTTACACTGAACAGAGTGAACAGATGAGTTTACACTGAATACACTGAACAGATGAGTTTACACTGAACAGACTGAACAGATGAGTTTACACTGAACAGATTGAACAGATTAGTTTACACAGAACAGAGTGAACAGATGAGTTTACACTGAACAGACTGAACAGATGAGTTTACACTGAATACACTGAACAGATGAGTTTACACTGAACACACTGAACAGATGAGTTTACACTGAACACACTGAACAGATTAGTTTACACTGAACAGACTGAACAGATGAGTTTACACTGAACAGACTGAACAGATGAGTTTACACTGAAATGACTGAACAGATGAGTTTACACTGAACAGAGTGAACAGATGAGTTTACACTGAATACACTGAACAGATGAGTTTACACTGAACAGACTGAACAGATGAGTTTACACTGAACAGACTGAACAGATGAGTTTACACTGAACAGACTGAACAGATGAGTTTACACTGAATACACTGAACAGATGAGTTTACACTGAACAGACTGAACAGATGAGTTTACACTGAACAGACTGAACAGATGAGTTTACACTGAACAGAGTGAACAGATGAGTTTACACTGAATACACTGAACAGATGAGTTTACACTGAACAGACTGAACAGATGAGTTTACACTGAACAGACTGAACAGATGAGTTTACACTGAACAGAGTGAACAGATGAGTTTACACTGAACAGAGTGAACAGATGAGTCTACACTGAACACACTGAACAGATTAGTTTACACTGAACACACTGAACAGATGAGTTTACACTGAACAGACTGAACAGATGAGTTTACACTGAACAGACTGAACAGATGAGTTTACACAGAACAGAGTGAACAGATGAGTTTACACTGAACAGATTGAACAGATGAGTTTACACTGAACACAGTGAACAGATGAGTTTACACTGAACAGACTGAACAGATGAGTTTACACTGAACAGACTGAACAGATTAGTTTACACTGAACACACTGAACAGATGACTTTACACTGAACACACTGAACAGATGACTTTACACTGAACAGACTGAACAGATGAGTTTACACTGAACAGAGTGAACAGATGAGTTTACACTGAATACACTGAACAGATGAGTTTACACTGAACAGACTGAACAGATGAGTTTACACTGAACAGATTGAACAGATTAGTTTACACAGAACAGAGTGAACAGATGAGTTTACACTGAACAGACTGAACAGATGAGTTTACACTGAATACACTGAACAGATGAGTTTACACTGAACAGAGTGAACAGATGAGTTTACACTGAATACACTGAACAGATGAGGTTACACTGAATACACTGAACAGATGAGTTTACACTGAACACACTGAACAGATGAGTTTACACTGAACACACTGAACAGATGAGTTTACACTGAAATGACTGAACAGATGAGTTTACACTGAACAGAGTGAACAGATGAGTTTACACTGAATACACTGAACAGATGAGTTTACACTGAACAGACTGAACAGATGAGTTTACACTGAACAGACTGAACAGATGAGTTTACACTGAACAGACTGAACAGATGAGTTTACACAGAACAGAGTGAACAGATGAGTTTACACTGAACACACTGAACAGATGAGTTTACACTGAACAGACTGAACACATGAGTTTACACTGAACAGAGTGAACAGATGAGTTTACACTGAATACACTGAACAGATGAGTTTACACTGAACAGACTGAACAGATGAGTTTACACTGAACAGAGTGAACAGATGAGTTTACACTGAACAGAGTGAACAGATGAGTCTACACTGAACACACTGAACAGATTAGTTTACACTGAACACACTGAACAGATGAGTTTACACTGAACAGACTGAACAGATGAGTTTACACTGAACAGACTGAACAGATGAGTTTACACTGAACACACTGAACAGATGAGTTTACACTGAACACACTGAACAGATGACTTTACACTGAACAGACTGAACAGATGAGTTTACACTGAACAGAGTGAACAGATGAGTTTACACTGAATACACTGAACAGATGAGTTTACACTGAACAGACTGAACAGATTAGTTTACAATGAACAGAGTGAACAGATGAGTTTACACTGAACAGACTGAACAGATGAGTTTACACTGAATACACTGAACAGATGAGTTTACACTGAACAGACTGAACAGATGAGTTTACACTGAACACACTGAACAGATGAGTTTACACTGAATACACTGAACAGATGAGTTTACACTGAACACACTGAACAGATGAGTTTACACTGAACAGACTGAACAGATGAGTTTACACTGAACACACTGAACAGATGAGTTTACACTGAACAGACTGAACAGATGAGTTTACACTGAACACACTGAACAGATGAGTTTACACTGAACAGACTGAACAGATGAGTTTACACTGAACACAGTGAACAGATGAGTTTACACAGAACAGAGTGAACAGATGAGTCTACACTGGGAACAGACTGAACAAATTAGTTTACACTGAACACAGTGAACAGATGAGTTTACACTGAACAGACTGCACAGATGAGTTTACACTGAAAAGACTGAACAGATGAGTTTACACTGAACAGAGTGAACAGATGAGTTTACACTGAACAGAGTGAACAGATGAGTTTACACTGAACAGACTGAACAGATGAGTTTACACTGAACACACTGAACAGATGAGTTTACACTGAATACACTGAACAGATGAGTTTACACTGAACACACTGAACAGATGAGTTTACACTGAACAGACTGAACAGATGAGTTTACACTGAAATGACTGAACAGATGAGTTTACACTGAACAGACTGAACAGATGAGTTTACACTGAAATGACTGAACAGATGAGTTTACACTGAAATGACTGAACAGATGAGTTTACACTGAATACACTGAACAGATGAGTTTACACTGGGAACAGAGTGAACAAATGAGTTTACACTGAATACACTGAACAGATGAGTTTACACTGAACAGACTGAACAGATGAGTTTACACTGAACACACTGAACAGATGAGTTTACACTGAACACACTGAACAGATGACTTTACACTGAACAGACTGAACAGATGAGTTTACACTGAACAGAGTGAACAGATGAGTTTACACTGAATACACTGAACAGATGAGTTTACACTGAACAGACTGAACAGATGAGTTTACACTGAACAGACTGAACAGATTAGTTTACACTGAACAGAGTGAACAGATGAGTTTACACTGAACAGACTGAACAGATGAGTTTACACTGAATACACTGAACAGATGAGTTTACACTGAACACACTGAACAGATGAGTTTACACTGAACACACTGAACAGATGAGTTTACACTGAACACACTGAACAGATGAGTTTACACTGAATACACTGAACATATGAGTTTACACTGAACACACTGAACAGATGAGTTTACACTGAACAGACTGAACAGATGAGTTTACACTGAACACACTGAACAGATGAGTTTACACTGAACACACTGAACAGATGAGTTTACACTGAACAGAGTGAACAGATGAGTTTACACTGAACAGATGAGTTTACACTGAATACACTGAACAGATGAGTTTACACTGAACAGACTGAACAGATGAGTTTACACTGAACACACTGAACAGATGAGTTTACACTGAACACACTGAACAGATGAGTTTACACTGAACAGACTGAACAGATGAGTTTACACTGAACAGACTGAACAGATGAGTTTACACAGAACAGAGTGAACAGATGAGTCTACACTGGGAACAGACTGAACAGATTAGTTTACACTGAACACAGTGAACAGATGAGTTTACACTGAACAGACTGAACAGATGAGTTTACACTGAACACACTGAACAGATGAGTTTACACTGAACACACTGAACAGATGACTTTACACTGAACAGACTGAACAGATGAGTTTACACTGAACAGAGTGAACAGATGAGTTTACACTGAATACACTGAACAGATGAGTTTACACTGAACAGACTGAACAGATGAGTTTACACTGAACAGACTGAACAGATGAGTTTACACTGAACAGAGTGAACAGATGAGTTTACACTGAATACACTGAACAGATGAGTTTACACTGAACACACTGAACAGATGAGTTTACACTGAATACACTGAACAGATGAGTTTACACTGAACACACTGAACAGATGAGTTTACACTGAACAGACTGAACAGATGAGTTTACACTGAACAGACTGAACAGATGAGTTTACACTGAAATGACTGAACAGATGAGTTTACACTGAACAGACTGAACAGACGACTGAACAGATGAGTTTACACTGAACAGACTGAACAGATGAGTTTACACTGAACAGACTGAACAGATGAGTTTACACTGAACAGGCGACTGAACAGATGAGTTTACACAGAACAGAGTGAACAGATGAGTTTACACTGAACAGACTGAACAGATGAGTTTACACTGAACACACTGAACAGATGAGTTTACACTGAACACACTGAACAGATGAGTTTACACTGAACAGACTGAACAGATGAGTTTACACTGAACAGAGTGAACAGATGAGTTTACACTGAACAGACTGAACAGATGAGTTTACACTGAACAGACTGAACAGATGAGTTTACACTGAACAGAGTGAACAGATGAGTTTACACTGAACAGAGTGAACAGATGAGTCTACACTGAACAGACTGAACAGATGAGTTTACACTGAACAGACTGAACAGATGAGTTTACACTGGGAACAGACTGAACAGATGAGTTTACACTGAACACACTGAACAGATGAGTTTACACTGAACAGACTGAACAGATGAGTTTACACTGAACAGACTGAACAGATGAGTTTACACTGAATACACTGAACAGATGAGTTTACACTGAACACACTGAACAGATGAGTTTACACTGAACACACTGAACAGATGAGTTTACACTGAACACACTGAACAGATGAGTTTACACTGAACAGACTGAACAGATGAGTTTACACTGAACAGACTGAACAGATGAGTTTACACTGAACAGACTGAACAGATGAGTTTACACTGAACAGAATGAACAGATGAGTTTACACTGAACAGACTGAACAGATGAGTTTACACTGGGAACAGACTGAACAGATGAGTTTACACTGGGAACAGACTGAACAGATGAGTTTACACTGAACACACTGAACAGATGAGTTTACACTGAACAGAGTGAACAGATGAGTTTACACTGAACAGAGTGAACAGATGAGTTTACACTGAACAGACTGAACAGATGAGTTTACACTGAACAGACTGAACAGATGAGTTTACACTGAACAGACTGAACAGATTAGTTTACACTGGGAACAGACTGAACAGATGAGTTTACACTGAAATGACTGAACAGATGAGTTTACACTGAACAGACTGAACAGATGAGTTTACACTGAAATGACTGAACAGATGAGTTTACACTGAAATGACTGAACAGATGAGTTTACACTGAACAGACTGAACAGATGAGTTTACACTGAACAGACTGAACAGATGAGTTTACACTGAACAGAGTGAACAGTTGAGTTTACACTGAACAGACTGAACAGATGAGTTTACACTGAACAGACTGAACAGATGAGTTTACACTGGGAACAGACTGAACAGATGCAGGTTTGATGAGTCCAGTTGCAGCTAAATCCATTGGTGAGACTTCAGAATCAGAAAAAGAGGCTTGTCTGGACCATGAAACAGCACCAGTGGACTACTGAAGACTGGAAGAAGGGCTTATGGACTGATGAATCCACAACTGAACTCTTGGGTTGATCCTGCAGGACTTGTGTATGCCTTATGTCCAGTAGGTGAAAGGATGGTTCCTCAGTGTGTGAGATCAACTGTCAAACATGGAGGTGGAAATGTAATGGTCTAGGGCTGTTCTGCTGGATCCAGGGTCAGTGACTTGTCCACAGTGAAAGGCACCCTGAACCCAAATGGCTCCCACATGTTCATTCTGCAGCTATGCCATGCACTGCCCTCTGTTGGTCAGTGGTTCATCCTACAGCAGAGAATGAGCCAAAACACAAGTCCAAGCTCTGGCAGAACAACCTGAAGAAAAAAGAACCAGAACTACCTGAAGAAAAAAGAACCAGATGGTCCAACTGAAAACATGGAGTGTCCAGCACAGTGTCCAGACTGAAACCCCATGGAGCTGGTTTGGGCTAGGGCTAACCCTAACTCTAACCGGACAGAAGAGTGAAAGCAGAGACACCGACAAGTGACCCACATTTATGAAACTACCACAAGTGACACACATTTATGGAACTACTACAAGTGACACACATTTATGGAACTACTACAAGTGACACACATTTATGGAACTACCACAAGTGACACACATTTATGGAACTACTACAAGTGACACACATTTATGGAACTACTACAAGTGACACACATTTATGGAACTACCACAAGTGACCCACATTTATGGAACTACTACAAGTGACACACTTTTATGGAACTACTGCAAGTGACCCACATTTATGGAACTACTACAAGTGACACACATTTATGGAACTACTGCAAGTGACCCACATTTATGGAACTACTACAAGTGACACACATTTATGGAACTACTACAAGTGACACACTTTTATGGAACTACTGCAAGTGACCCACATTTATGGAACTACTACAAGTGACACACATTTATGGAACTACTACAAGTGACCCACATTTATGGAACTACTACAAGTGACACACATTTATGGAACTACCACAAGTGACACACATTTATGGAACTACTACAAGTGACCCACATTTATGGAACTACTACAAGTGACACACATTTATGGAACTACCACAAGTGACCCACATTTATGGAACTACTACAAGTGACCCACATTTATGGAACTACTACAAGTGACACACATTTATGGAAGTACCACAAGTGACCCACATTTATGGAACTACTACAAGTGACCCACATTTATGGAACTACTACAAGTGACACACATTTATGGAAGTACTACAAGTGACCCACATTTATGAAACTACCACAAGTGACCCACATTTATGGAACTACTACAACAGAGTTGTTAGAACTGTCTGAAGAATATTTGAGTTCCATTGTCGACAGAATGCCTCCAGTGTGTTCAACTGTTCTATCTGCCACAGGTGGACACTGTGGTGGGTCCAAAGTTTAGAATACATTTGAGTTTATAAACTGATTCCATGAGTTCTGTTTGAACGTCAATGGTTTATTTGTTCTATGCTTTAATTTCAAAGTACACTGAGACATTCAACTGCATCATTTTAGATGAAATTATGGAACAAATGGGGTGTTCGAAAACTGTGGACTGGGAGTGTGTATATGTGTACACACACACACATATACAGTGTTTTCTTAAAGGACTTGTCTGGACTCTGTAGTTTCAGTTCTGTCTCACTCCTGTTTCAATTGGGAGCAGGTGACACTCTCTCTTTTCTCTCCCTTTCTCTTTTCTTTCTCTCTCTCTCTTTCTCTCTCCTTCTGTCTCTCTCTCCTCTCTCTCTCCTCTCTTCTCTTTCTCTCTCTTTCTCTCTCCTCTCTCTCTCTCTCTCCTCTCTTCTCTCTCTCTCTCTCTCCTCTCTTCTCTCTCTCTCTCTCTCTTCTCTTCTTCTCTTTCATAAATGTGTCAGACTCTTTTCTCTCTCAGGATCAAACAGGTGCACAGTTCAACCCAAACTCCTGCTTTTGAAGTGTGTTAGTGGGGGGGGGGGGGGGTAAATGTGAGTGTGTGTGTTAGTGGGGGGGGTAGATGTGTGTGTGTGTGTGTGTTAGTGTGGGGGATGTGTGTGCGTGTGTGTGGGGGGGTAAATGTGTGTGAGTGTGGGTGTGTGTGTGTGTTAGTGGGGGGGTAAATGTGTGTGTGTGTGGGGGGGTAAATGTGTGTGTGTTAGTGTGTGTGTATGTTAGTGTGTGTGTGTGGAGGGGGGTAAATGTGGGGGAGTGTTTGACTGTAAATACAGAGACTGTAAAAGCAGATGCCCCATAATTCAGTTGTTCTTTGCAGATGACATCAGCAATTTTCCCAGAAAATATATGAACTAAGATGAGTGAAAATGGAAGAAAAAGAACCAAGAAAGAAAGAGAAGGAACAATAGAGGAAAAAAAGAAAGAGAAGGAACAACAGAGGAAAAAAAGAAAGAGCAGGAACAACAGAGGAAAAAAGAAAAAAGAAAGAGAAGGAACAACAGAGGAAAAAAGGAAAGAGCAGAAACAACACAGGAAAATAACAAAAAAGAAAGAGCAGGAACAACAGAGGAAAAAAGGAAAGAGAAAGAACAACAGAGGGAAAAAAAGAAAGAGAAGGAACAACAGAGGAAAAGGAAAAACAGACAGAGAGGGGCTGGAAAGGGCTTTTTATTGGAGTGATATCCTTAAAAACCCCTCAGATGTTGTGCTTTAGGTCATGCTCCTTCAGACTCCTCAACCCCCTAACCCTGGTCAACGTGTCCTAACCCTAACCCTCTTATTTCTGTTCATTTCTTGCAGCTTGCCACGATAAAGAGTGAGTCTCGTCTGAAGCATCTGCTCCAGAGGTTACCCAGTTACTGTCCAGAGTCTATGGTGAGTCCACCCTAATGAGTCCACCCTAACCCTTTCACTAGTTATTGAACGTATTCTTAACTCTCATACAGGAAGTGGTTCGGTTCTTACCAGAATAAAGTGGCACCTGGTTAAACCACACATATTTACTGGCTCCACCCCCCTTTCCACTGTGGCGAATTACAAAGCAGAGGAGCTGGTTTGGTGTTTTTCTGGTTTCTGTCCAGGCCCATTTGAACCACACCAGTAATTAGACTGATCCCCCGGTCACTGTTCTCTGTCATTACACTGTAGTCCAGGCCCATTCGAACTACACCAGTAATTAGACTGATCCCCTGGTCACTTTCTACTGTCATTACACTACAATGTGTACACACACACACACACACACACACACACACACATATATATATATATATATATATATGTGTGTGTGTGTGTGTGTGTGTGTGTGTGTGTATATATGTCTTATTTCTGAACTGACCGATAACAGGCCTGTTGTTTGTTGTTTGTCTTCCAGAGTGAACTGTGGCTGTGCATTAACTCCACACTTCCAGGTAAGAACACACTTCTTTATCCTGTTCCTGTTTTTATTCGTCTGTGTCTTAAACAGATGGGATGGTTTTTAAACAGTCGTCCTCTGAATTATTCAGAGCCCTGACAGTTTTGGATTGTTTTTGTTTTTGTGATGAAATTAATGAGTTTGGTTCAGTTTGTTTGTGACTTCTGTGTGATCCACAAGAGAACAAAGAACCACTGATGAGAAGAAACCTTTTAAGATGGTTCCTCCCATAGGTTTACTCAATCTGTTCTAGATGGTTCCTCCCATAAGTCTGTTCTGAAGAGTCAGTAGAACAGCCTTTGATCTGTCCTCTGTTAGTGTCACAGTCTGTGGACACTAACAGGACCAGAGTGGACCCCAGGGGGGGCTGGGTTAGGGTCAGTCATGTGACCTGGTCTGTTTTTTTCCAGGGGTGTCCAGGAAGTCAGAGGGCTGGGTGGGTCTGGGCTGCTGCGAACTGGCCATTTCAGCTGACTGTCGCAGAGAATGCAAACAGGTGAGGAGACCATGTGACCCTAACCCTAACCCCATGTGACCCTAACCCTAACCCCATGTGACCCTAACCCTCCCAGTGCCCACCCTTCTCTTCTCTTCTCTTCTCTTCTCTTCTCTTCTCTTCTCTTCTCTTCTCTTCTCTTCTCTTCTCTTCTCTTCTCTTCTCTTCTCTTCTCCTCTCCTCTCTTTTCTCCTCTCCTCTCTTTTCTCCTCTCCTCTCCTCTCCTCTCCTCTCTTCTCTTCTCCTCTCTTTTCTTTTCTTCTCTGTTTGTTTTTTTTATCTGTCTTTAATGCTCTTCTCCTGTTTCCTTTTTCCATAGGCTTCATCCAAAAATGATATCACTAAAGTCTGCAAAAAAGTCACAGAGGTAAGAGTTTGCACATTCAGTAGAAAGTTACAATGAGTAATCCATTACTATTTGAACAACCTGTGGAATCACTGATCCTAGTTTCTTCAAACATACATAGTTTGTTTTTTTAGGTTTAAAGTCTAAATTCTCTTCATTCCATCTTCTTACACAGTTCACTTTCCCCTTTAGTTTGGATTCTCCCTGAACACAGTAACACACACAGTAATAACAGAAGTACACAGTAATAATAGAAGTACGTAGTAATAACAGAAGTACACAGTAATAAGGGAAGTACACAGTAATAATAGAAGTACACAGTAATAATAGAAGTACACAGTAACAACAGAAGTACACAGTAATAATAGAAGTACACAGTAATAATAGAAGTACACAGTAACAGCAGAAGTACACAGTAATGATAGAAGTACACAGTAATAATAGAAGTACACAGTAATAATAGAAGTACACAGTAATAATAGAAGTACACAGCAATAACAGAAGTACACAGTAATAACAGAAGTACACAATAATAATAGAAGTACACAGCAATAACAGAAGTACACAGTAATAACAGAAGTACACAGCAATAACAGAAGTACACAGCAATAACAGAAGTACACAGTAATAACAGAAGTACACAGCAATAACAGAAGTACACAGTAATAACAGAAGTACACAGCAATAACAGAAGTACACAGTAATAACAGAAGTACACAGCAATAACAGAAGTACACAATAATAATAGAAATACACAGCAATAACAGAAGTACACAGTAATAACAGAAGTACACAGCAATAACAGAAGTACACAATAATAATAGAAATACACAGCAATAACAGAAGTACACAGTAATAACAGAAGTACACAGCAATAACAGAAGTACACAATAATAATAGAAGTACACAGTAATAACACAAGTACACAGTAATAACACAAGTACACAGTAATAACAGACTGCAGTTCCAGTTGAACAGAACTCACATTTTTCTGTTGTAGTTTGTCATATTTTTATTCAGTCCTTTTTGCTGCTGAACTGATTTTCGTTGTTTGTGTTACTGTGAAGATTTCTTGTATTCTATTCATGTATTCTAAACAGGACATGAAACAGAACATTAAACCAGGTTCTTTTGTTGTTGGGACTCTCTCTAAAATTCACCTAAATATCTGTGGAAAACATTTGAGCTCATTCATCATTTTGGCAATTGGTAAACTAAGCCTAACCCATCTGCTGTTCAATAAACATGATGAACAGAGTAGGAACCAGTGGAACCAGTGCATAATTGGAGGAGTTCACAGTTCAAATCCTGTCCTGTAAAGGTCAAAGAAGGGAAAAGAGTCAATCCATGCATTTCCATGACAACTTTCTTCCTAGTTTATTCTGATTAAAGGTTGGATCCTATTTCAGATGTCCATGTAAACACCTTATTCCAGTTGAAACAGAAAAGTCTGGATTAAATTTAAACCTGATTAAAGTCAGTGGTTTAATCCTCTTTTAACTGCGCTCTAAATTCTTCCTGGACATGTAAAGCCTTTATTCCGTTTGGACTTTATTCCTTCCATTCTGCACATGCTCAGTGTCTTGTCCTGTGGCGATGACGCACACATTCTGCGCTGGTGGAAGAATCTGCACTGCAGTCTAGTCTTCCCAAAGCGTTCCAGTGGAATATTCTGATGGGATCTACCAGCCTGGAAAACCCTGAAGGAACAGTTCAACACTGGCTTTGGATTCATTCATTTGTCCTGAACTAATGAGTTCCACAAGTGGGACAAACAGTTTGAACTGCAGCCCTAACGTTAGCTTAGCGTAGCCTAGCTTAGCATAATGGCTTCATTCCTCTGCTCAGACGTAGCCAGGCTTTTAGAGGTGATTTGTAGTATTTTAGGAGTGATTTTGGTCAATTCAGTTCTCCCTAATCATTCCTTTAGTCCGCTGGGGTCAATATGATCACAAACTGAGGCTCAGATCATGGTCATGTGACTTACTGCAGGAATTAAAATCTGGGCAAATAAAAACTAATGCAAAGCTACAACGCTAAAGCAAAGCTAATTTAGCGCATGCATCCCTTCAACAAAAAGATTTTCCAACTTCCGTCAACGCAACAGTCCACAGATTGTATGAGTGCAGTAAGTCGCAGATCTAAAGAAATAATTAGAGAGAATCGGATTTCACATAATCACTGAGAAAAGACAACAACACTGGCTACGTGTGGTCAAGATCAAGGTCAAGGTTACTTTATTTGTACCCGTAGGTAGATTTGTTTTGCAGTCTTAAGTGATTGCTTTGGTATTACAACAATACATACGTTGAACATGCAAGACAGGTACTTGATCACGCTTGCAGACAGGACAACATGACAGGACAAAAAGACAAAAAGTGTTCAGTGTTCCACCATTCATCAGTATAGCAGCATGGAGAAGTTAAAGAATAAAATAAATAAGATCAAATAAATAAAAACAAGATGCAATAAAACACAACAAAAACCAGAGAAGATAAGAACAATCCAGGATAAAAACCAGGATAAGAACATAAAATTTAAAAATTTGAAGTCACAATAATAATAAATTGAGCAAAGACATGGGATAAATAACTAAAATAAGTTAATAAAGTGCAATGTCACTGTTTCTTCTTGAGCTCAGTGACGGCGACAGGAACAGCTGTTTTTATTACGCTGTGTCCTGAACCTGGGACTAAGAACCTCCGTCCAGAGGAAAGGAGCTGAACTTCACCTGGTAAAGGATGGGAGTCATTGTTAAGAACTGATGGAACCATCCTCTGGACCTGTTTAGTGGACAGGGAGGAGGGACCAGACTGGGACTCACCAATCAGGCGACTGGACCATCTGACTATTTGATTTAGTGAGTTTCTATGCAACTGAGGTCTGACCGAACCACGCCACCAGACAAAAAGATGAAACAGACTCAATAAAAGAACGATAAAACACAGTTCAAATGGTTGGGTCCATGTGGAAGTGTTCCAGTGTTCTAAGGCAGTGGAGGCGCTGATGGTCCTGTTTACACACACATCTGCAGTTTTCACTAAAACTCAGTTTTGCATCAATTATCGTCCCAAGGTATTTGTATGATTGCATTTGCTCTATAGTCTGACCTTTAATTACAGTGACTCGGTGCCTGTCCTGCTGTTTTGTAAAATCGATGATCATATCTTTTGTTTTAGATCAGTTCAGGTGAAGGTCGGACTCCTCACACACTGGACACAGTCATCAGTGACAGGACTGGACTGGTCTGCCCCTCTGTGAGCAGGCTGACAATGACTGAGTCATCAGCATACTTAATGATGCTCCTGTTTTCATATTTACTCTGACACAGATTTGTGTAGAGAATGTAGAATAATGGAGACAGGACACAGCCTTGGGGAGAACCAGTGGAGGAGAACACTGGGTTGGACAGAACCCCATTCATCCTCACTCTTTGTGATCTGTCTGTTAAAAAACCTAAAATCCAGCCCATCAGATTTTTACTGATCTTAAACTGTTCTAAAAGCCTTTTAATTAAAACCATGTGTGTGACCATGGAAATGCAGTGACTATGCTAAGCTAAGCTAACAGAAGGGCTGCCAAAACCAAATAAACACTTCTCATGTAAACCTTTGTTCAGGTTTAACATTTCCATGGAAACAGAAGAGAAAGTACTTTAGTTCTGGATTAATTTCTTCTGGAAAAATAAATCGGATTTAAAAAACGTCATGTAACCATACCCAAGAATTCAGATCTTTTCAGATCAATCCTACAGTTCAGAACAGATCCTGTCCTCTGTGAGTCAGTCCATGTAGACTCTGGTGTTCCAGGGTTAGGGTTAGACTCTGGTGTTCCTGCAGACGGTGCTGGACTGGACCTCAGTTATTCTGGTGTTTGTGATCCTTTACCTGCACACTGTGGGCACTTTAGAACAGGGGGTTCAAATTGGGTCCTGGGGGGCCGGTGTCCTGCATGGTTTAAAGCAGGGGGGTTCAAATCCAGTCCTGGGGGGCTGGTGTCCTGCATGGTTTAAAGCAGGGGGGTTCAAATCCGGTCCTGGGGGGCCGGTGTCCTGCATGTGTTCAATAATTTCACCTGGCTCAGTGAATGATCAGCTGATCATCAGCTCTGCAGAAGAATGAGAATGATGGAATGGCTTCCAGGTCTGATGGAAACATCTGAAACATGCAGGATACCGTCCCCCCAGGACCAGATTTGAACACACCTGCTTTAGAATGTACAGGACTGGGTTGAACTAGTGTTCCCTGAGTGACACTGTGCTTTTTCCTGTTGTTCCAGAAACCTCTGTACAGCTGCATCACCAAAAATGAAAGTAAGTCACACACACACACACAAAATAATCAGTTACAATCTGTTCCCTGACCAGTAGGGGGTCCTGTTTTTGTTCTTGGTCTGTGATTCACTGGTTCCCTTGATCACTCATGTACAGATGCAAACACGCACAGGACATGAGGTCCTGAGCCTCCTATTTAGATGCCTAAGGTGTTTCATACAGCTCAGGCCTAAATAATCCAGTGTGACGAAGGCTCCAGGGACCTTCAGAGGCGCCAGGGACCTTCAGAGGCTCCAGGGGCCGTCGGAGGCTCCAAGGGCCGTTGGAGGCTCCAGGGACCTTTTGAGGGTCCAGGGACCTTTAGAGGCTCCAGGGACCTTGAGAGGCTCCAGGGGCCTTCAGAGGCTCCAGGGACCTTCAGAGGCTCCAGGGGCTGTCGGAGGCTCCAGGGACCTTTTGAGGCTCCGGGGACCTTTTGAGGCTCCAGGGACCATCAGAGGCTCCAGGGACCTTGAGAGGCTCCAGGGGCCTTCAGAGGCTCCAGGGGCCTTCAGAGGCTCCAGGGACCTTTGGAGGCTTCTGGGAACTTTAGAGGCTCCAGGGGCCATCAGAGGCTCCAGGGACCATCAGAGGCCCCAAACTCCACCATGTTAGTTTACTGTTAACATCGTGCTGAACTTCTATATGCCAACAGAAGAAGGCTTATGTAATTGTGCAAATGTATCAG
This sequence comes from Sphaeramia orbicularis, assembly GCF_902148855.1. Classification (NCBI taxonomy): domain Eukaryota; kingdom Metazoa; phylum Chordata; class Actinopteri; order Kurtiformes; family Apogonidae; genus Sphaeramia; species Sphaeramia orbicularis. The sequence goes on along the minus strand of NW_021941580.1, from coordinate 280,140 downwards.
AGGAGCTATCCAACAAACATACTCTGCATATGAACAATAAAGTCAGATGTTTAAGAGAAGAGAAGATCTGCTTTACTGAACCCCCAAAGGTCCAATTCAAATATAAGGACAGCACAAGACCTGGTCCTGAACCAGTAGACCTGGTCCTGAAGCCAGCAGGACCGTTCAGCCCTGGTTCTCCTTCATAGACATAGTTCCTTTTCTCCGTCTAATCTGTAGCTGTAGATGGTTCCTGACTGAGGACAGATGTCACAGTTAAAGCTGTGTTTGTGTTTGTGTGTTTGTGTTTTTGTGTGTGTGTTTGTGTGTGTGTGTGTGTGTGTGTGTGTGTTTGTGTGTATGTGTGTTTATGTGTGTGTTTGTGTGTGTTTTTATGTGTTTGTGTTTGTGTTTTTATGTGCTTGTGTGTGTGTGTGTGTTTATGTGTTTGTATGTGTTTGTGTGTGTGTGTTATTGTGTGTGTGTATATGTTCAGTCGGCTCCACCTGCTGCAGTTATGCTGGTCGTCACACCACCTGTAGAGAATACTGCCAGGCCATCTTCAGAACAGACTCCACCCCCACAGTGTCCCAGATCAACGCCGTCACAGAGTACTGTCAGAGCCACAGCGCCACCCTACTGAGCTGTGTCAGCAACTTCACCAAGTCCTACCCCATCCGCAGCCCCCTGGACAGTGAGTGGCACCACACACACACACACACACACACACACACACACACACACACACACTGCTCCTCCTTCTGTTTCATTGGTTTCCTGGTGTTACTGTGAACTGAACTGATGACATCATGTCCTTCAGTTCTGCTTCAGTTACTTCCTTTTGGATTAGCAGTAGGTGGAGCCTCCTACTGGACAGACTGGAAACATACAACTGGTGTAATTAGGATCAGATCTGAACCCTCAAAGAGCCAAATGTCCACCTTTAACCTAAACCATCTACTTATCTAAACTGTTTAATTCCTGTTGATCCACTAATCCTATCAATCCTTGTCAATAATTGGTGTAAAATACAGTTCTTTTTCTCTTTATGGTCATCAGATATGACCATATTTGGATGTTCAGAGGCTCCGTAGTTACTGTGGAAACACCATCATCTTCTCCAGCATTGATTCACCAGTAAAACCCATGGAGTTGGATCAATGACAGTGGATGGACACACTGGGTTTATGTTCAGTTAGCAATAGCTTTGCTGAAAAAGTCACTTTTTCTTCAGTTTTCAGATGTAATTAACTTTTATCTATATGATCTGTGAACTGAATGTAGGAAAATACATGATTTACACCAAATAATGCCAAATAAAGAGGATAATATTTTTTTAAATGGTGATAAATTAATGGTCAAGTTTTTTTTAACCCTGCAGCAACTATCTAATCACATGGAGCAGAATTATCATCAAACCAAGAATGGGTTGAGGAATTCAGAATTTACAAAGCCTTGTTTCTGTTTGTAAAAAGTCCAATAATCTGATCCTATGTGTGTGTGTGTGTGTGTGTATGTGCCCCCCCCCCCATGTCCCCCCACCAGGTCTCTACTGCTGTGACCGGGCAGAGGAAACCCACTGCCAGGTGGCGTGTCGGCGGATCCTGCGCACCATGAACACAGAACATGAGATCATGGAGGGGCTGATAGAGGAGTGTGGGTCTCAGCCCCTCCCCCAGGACCCTCTGTGGCAGTGCTTCCTGGGCAGCGCACACCCCCCCTCCCCCACCGAGGAGACCCCCCACCCAGCCAAGATGGACTGTGCTAAGCTGCACTGCTGCTCCAAGGCCAACACCTCACTGTGCAGGTACAGCCCACTGACAGGCCACACCCACCAGACCACACCCACACTGCTGCTCCAAGGCCAACACCTCCATGTCCAGGTACGGCCCACTACCAGACCACACCTACAGCCAGGCCACACCCACCAGCCCACACCCACAACCAGCCCACACCTACCAACCCAGACCACACCCACAGCCAGGCCACACCCACATCCAGACCACACCCACCAACCCAGACCCAACCCACATTCAGACCACACCCACCAACCCACATCCAAATTACAGGTCAACTGATATGGGTTTTTTTGGGGCTGATACCGACTATTATCAATCACACCTGCCGATCACTGACATGTGAAGAAAATATTAGTTTGGTGTCAAAATGAAAATCTTGGTGTCAAATATTTGAATCACACACACCTTAGACCTTAGGCCTTAGATGAACTCGGTCCACCATGTAGGCCCTATGCCCTGTTTCCACTACGTGGTACCGGCTTGACTCGATTTGTCTCTGCCTTTTTTGCATTTCTGTTACGTACAAGAACCTGGAATCTTGTACCCGGTACTAGCTTTTTGGTATGTGGTCTGCCAAGGTTCCAAAATGGGGAATGAGGTACTAAAATGGGACGTGTAAACACTGCAGACCACTGATTGGTCAGAGAATCGTCTCTGCGTCATTGCATCGGTAGCGGAAGGTTAATCCACATGACGACATCATGGTCAGTCCAGGAGGTTCAGATGTTTCTGTCCTCGGTGGACGTCAGAAACATTTAGTGTGAGTTTGACAGGGCAACACACAACAAGCAAGTTAGGGTTAGCAGACATCCCAGAAGTTAGGCGCCGCGTCGCTGGTTTCTATGCAGAGTCTGTACAGACAATATGTTTCAGACATGAGTCAATACAAACAAGAACAGTCCCCACCCCATGCTTCCCACCCATGCTCCTGCAGAGCCCTACCCCAAAAAAACAAAACCAAAAATAATCATCACTGTACCATTTAGCAGATTGGCTTTGATTTTGCATACAACCATATGTATAATACACGCACAGTTAATGAAAACTTTGAGACCCTATTTTTCGACATAATTTTTATTTTGAAACCCTAAACTGGAATTTTTTTTATATGAATCATTTGTTTAGGATATTGGCATACAGAAACAAAAATCTAAAGTCCCAAGAATAATTTCAAAGCAAAAAACTTAACCAAAGAAAATGTCACCTGCCAAACACACAGTCCCAACAGTAGCAGTCCTGGTCCTGGTCTGCAGTTGTCCCTCTCTCAGGTCCTCAACTATGCGGTCTCTGGTCACCAGAGCGTGTGGTGTTGAGGCGTTCACCCAGGTTTGGGAACAGCCCATCCACAGGCCTGGCTATATGACTGGAGCTCAGACCGGCCTCCACCATACCCAGGTCCAACCCGCAGACGACATTCAGGTGACAGACATGGCATGATGCCATTCACTGGACTAACAATGGAGGCCTTTTTTTGGGCCATTATGCCCCGTTTCCACTGCGTGGTATCGGCTCGTCTCGACTCGGCCTTTTTGCGTTTCCATTACGAAAAAGGACCTGGAATCTGGTACCCGGTACTACTTTTTGGTCTCACCTCTGCCAAGGTTGCAGGACTGGGGACCAGATTCTAAAACGTGACGTGTAAACACTGCAGACCACTGATTGGTCAGACCGTTTTCTCTGTGACCCGCCGTTTTACAAAAAGCAGATGCAGAAGTGGACAGTAAATCTGTGGGTACATTAATCCACATGATAACAACCCAAAACTACACCATGGTCGGTCCAGGAGATTTAGTCTTTGGTGGCTGACGTAAAAATTCAGACGAGACAACACACAACAAGCGAGTTTATCAGCAACTCTCTGAACAGACATCACGGAAGTAACTCGCCGCAGCCTATGACGTCCAGGTACTGTAAAGTCGGTAGTATCCTGTAATGGAAACGGTCTGCAGGAATACTGAGTCGAGTCGCGCCAAGCCGAGTCAAGCTGGTTCCACGTAGTGGAAACGCGGCATTATATAGGCCTTCCAAACCAATCCTCAGATTGTGTACAGATCCACTGAGTATTGCTCAAAGTATATTTGGTCCACTTTTGCAAAGAGACCAACCCATGTGCAATGAACCGTGACAACATGACAACTCATCATTATCTGAACTACCCCAGCACTAAGGCATCAGTAAATCCACAATGAATAATTACAACCCCCTACAAGTAGAAATATGCAGACATGTAGACCTCAAAGTTTCTATTGACTGTCAGTATACATGTTGTAAAAGAAAAGGGGAGTAGATTTTTAAATTATTCATGCCAAAGTGGTCCCTGCGAGCCTGAAGTTCTCTAGAATAAAGGGTCCATCCGACACAACGTCAGTATGGGTGGTATCCAACTTTTCTATGTGCATTAGAAAAGGTTGCCATGTATCATAGAGTTTCTTGTAGAACAGTGGATTTTCTCTAGTGTCAGGTGGTATCAAAGGTCACTGAGTGCAGAGGGTTCTGTGTTTATCTGTAAACCGTCTGAGAGGGTGTGGTTAAATATTGGATGACAGAAGTTCTGTAGTTTGGAACAGAACCAGAACACATGTCAAAGGGTGGCTGGTGTTTGTTTACATCCATCACAGATTGGATCCGAACTAGGTATAAGCCTTGCTAGTCTCACTTTGGACCAGTGGAGGTGATGTACAACCTTCAATCCAATGACTGTAGACATAAGACCAATTGATCATTGATGGCATAAATTGATGGGTTTTTTTTACTATAGGAGCACAAGTGCACAGGTCTGAGAGAAAAAGCTTATCTGAACTGTGTCCAAATCTGAAAAGTGTGTTTCACAATCAGATTTGAGGTTAACTTTGATATCGATCCAAGACACAAAGCCTTCACCAAAACCAAAGTGTTTTAATAGTATAGAAGAGATAGTCCCACTCCACCCGATCAAAAGCCTTCTCTGCATTAAGCCATAATAATATTTCTGGGATGTCGAGTGGAGTGGGACCATGAAGGATATTTAATAGGCGCCTTATTTTAAAAAAAGAATGGCGGCCTTTAATGAAGCCTGTTTTTGGTCATTAAAGGCAGAACCACCTCTAAGCGGCAGGCTAGCATTTTACAGAGAATTTTATGATCCACATTCAAAAGTGAGATGGGACCAAACCAAGTACATTCACAGGGATTTGTATCTTTTTTTAGGAATAAGAGAAATCACCGCTTGACACATAGTTGGAGGTAGAGAGCTGGTGTTAAGGCAATCTTCAAATACTGAAAGCAAAATGGGAGAGAGTTTGTCTGCGAATTGTTTTAAAACTTCCTTTGGAAACCCGTTGGACCCTGGGGCTTTTCCGTTTTCCACAGACTAAAGTGCATTAATGAGCTCTTTTCTGTCAGAAAATGGTTCCTCTAGATCCATTGCAGTTTTATCATCAATTTTTGGGAAATGTATTTTCCTAAAAAAAAGAGTCAATGAAAGTACGGTTGCCAAGGGATTCGCTATCATCTAACTTTGGGTAGAAACTGTGAAAGCATGTGTTGGTTTTAAAATGGCCTGGATGTCATCATTTAGCTCTGCTGTTCGATGGACTGGTGAAAAGAGAGAGTAGCTTCAAGCTGTAGGCTTTTTTCAAACACCATGTGTCAGCTCGAACTTTTGTACTGAAAAAGAGTCTTATTTGAGTGGCTGGATCTGGACCCAGTCCTAGGTGGGCCACAATCCAAAGGGAGTGAAAATGCACAGTTCATAAAGATTATGTGTATCCAAACTGGGGATATGAGTGAAGAAGTTGACAAAAATGGACCTGCCATCCCAGTGTGGTGCAGAAACATTATCTAGAACAACCTCTGTATTCTATGACGTTCCCACTCCACTGATGTAAGGACCTGAGGAGTTTGCTTCAACCTCTGACAGAACAAATGGGATCTTCTTATTTCTGAGGATGGCCATGCCTCTAGATCTAGAATGGAAGTTGGAGTGGTAGGACTGTTCAGTCCATCCTCCTCTGAGTTGAAAGTGGTCAAATGTTCCAACATGTGTCTCCTGAAGAAAAGCACGTCCCACTTTTAGTTTCCTCAGAAGATCCAGTCCTGTCTTTGGTTTGACCAGCTCATTTAAAGAGTTGACCTTCCATCTTAGAAAGTTCACGTCGCACTTAATTGATCTGTTTGAAGATTCTTTATGAGCCTTATGCTGCGTTTCCACTACGTGGAACCGGCTCGACTCGACTCAGTGTTCCTGCAGACTGTTTCAATTCCAGGATACTACCGACTTTACAGTACCTGGTCGTCTTAGCGATGTGGCGCGTTATTTCCATGTCGTCTGCTCAGAGAGTTGCTGATAAACTCGCTCGTTGCGTGTTGTCTCGTCTGAATTTTTACGTCGGCCACCAAAGACTGAATCTCCTGGACCGACCATGGTGTAGTTTTGGGCTGTTATCATGTGGATTAATGTACCCACAGATTTACTGTCCACTTCTTCATCTGTTTTTTGTAAAACGGTGGGTCACAGAGAAAACTGTCTGACCAATCAATGGTCTGCAGTGTTTATATGTCACGGTTTAGTATCACTTGGAACCTCAGCTGAGGTGATACCAAAAAACTAGTACCAGGTACCAGATTCTAGGTCCTTTTTCGTAATGGAAACGCAAAAAAGCCAAGTCAAGTTGAATCGATGCCACGCAGTGGAAATGTGGCAATAGATGCATTTAAGATCAGGCCTGGTTAATGATGCATTCATTCTGCCTGTGGATTCTGAAATGTTGGCAGGACCCTTGAGTAAAAATAAATGTCCCAAAGGTAAACAAACCTGCTGTCCATAAAATCAGGCTGTTTTCAGTTGGATCCATCATATCGGACTCTTCAAAAAGCAGAGAACAATAATGATCAAAATGACTAATATCGAAGCCCATAATCAGCCCCTAATCCAAACCACACCCACACCAACCACATGTACTTACTAGAGCAGGGACCACATGGACCTACTAGAGTAGGGACCACATGGACCTACTGGAGCAGGGACCACATGGACCTACTGGAGCAGGGACCACATGCTGACAGTGGAACGTCTGTCCTCCGTATGGACAGACGTCCATGACAGTGACAGAGGTGAACTCAGGGGTCCAGTACCTGGATCTGAGGTGTGTTGTGGGTTCACTGTCTGACCTGTCCTCTGTATGGACTCACATATGTCCATTGTCTGTTCTCTGTGTGGACATAGGGACATGTGTCAGGAGATCAGCACTAACTGGGGCAGTCAGACGTGGCAGGACTTCGACCAGCTGTGTGAGTACAACCCGGTGGAGACGGAGCTCATCAACTGTCTGTCTGATGTCAGAGAACCCTGTCAGCTGGGCTGCAAAGACCTGCACTACTGCACCAACTTCAACAACCGGTAAGTCCAAAGACCTGCACTACTGCACCAACTTCAACAACTGGTAAGTCCAAAGACCTGCACTACTGCACCAACTTCAACAACTGGTAAGTCCAAAGACCTGCACTACTGCACCAACTTCAACAACTGGTAAGTCCTACTCCGACGGCCCCACCCACACCTCCACTGGTACCAGAAGAGCTCAGGGTTCCACACATATCAGTGGTTTTATGTGCTTGTGTTTCTGACACAAACCTCATAGATTTCAGTTGAACCTCTCTGTAAATGTCAACACTTTGGTTTTTCACAAGTGGCTGCAAAATAACACTTGACTAAGTTCAAATGAAGTCTGATTTATGAACGTCTGCTGTCAGAACCACAGCACCAAAAGGGTTGGTTTTCTTTAGTTTGTACCAGTACCAGCACCAGTACCAGTGCCATAACCAGTAACAGCACCAGTAACAGGGCCAGCACCAGTACCAGTGACAGCACCAGTACCAGTGCCAGCACCAGCACCAGTACCAGTGCCAGCACCAGCACCAGTACCAGTACCAGTGCCATAACCAGTAACAGCACCAGTAACAGGGCCAGCACCAGTACCAGTGCCAGTGCCAGCAACATGACCAGTACCACTGCCAGCACCAGTAACAGTGCCAGCACCAGTACCAGTAACTGTGCCAGCACCAGTGCCAGCACCAGTACCAGCACCAGTACCACTGCCAGCACCAGTGCCAGCACCGGTATCAGCACCAGTACCAGTGCAGCACCAGTACCAGTATCAGTAACAGCGCCAGCAACGGTACCAGTGCCAGTACCAGTGCCAGTGCCCGCACCATGGCCAGTACCAGTGCCAGTACCAGCATCAGTACCAGTACTAGTGCTAGTACCAGTACCAGTACCAGTGCCAGCACCATGACCAGTACCACTGCCAGCACCAGTAACAGTGCCAGCACCAGTACCAGTAACTGTGCCAGCACCAGTGCCAGCACCAGTACCAGCACCAGTACCACTGCCAGCACCAGTGCCAGCACCGGTATCAGCACCAGTACCAGTGCAGCACCAGTACCAGTATCAGTAACAGCGCCAGCAACGGTACCAGTGCCAGTGCCCGCACCATGGCCAGTACCAGTGCCAGTACCAGCATCAGTACCAGTACTAGTGCTAGCACCAGTACCAGTGCCAGTGCCAGCACCATGACCAGTACCACTGCCAGCACCAGTAACAGTGCCAGCACCAGTACCAGTAACTGTGCCAGCACCAGTGCCAGCACCAGTACCAGCACCAGTACCACTGCCAGCACCAGTGCCAGCACCGGTATCAGCACCAGTACCAGTGCAGCACCAGTACCAGTATCAGTAACAGCGCCAGCAACGGTACCAGTGCCAGTACCAGTGTCAGTGCCCGCACCATGGCCAGTACCAGTGCCAGTACCAGCATCAGTACCAGTACTAGTGCTAGTACCAGTGCCAGTACCAGTGCTAGCACCAGTACCAGCACCAGTATCAGTGCCATCACCAGTGCCAGCACCAGTACCAGTACTAGTGGGAGCCTAAATGAAGGAGTATGAGTATAGTAGAAACCAGTAGACATTAGGGTTGAACCCAGTTGGACCCGGTCGGACCCTGGACTTATCAGCACCACAGCAGGTTTTACATACTGTCAACACATGGAACCACTTCAAAGACTGCACCAACATCAGAACCCGATCCAATACAGTCCATATGTCCACACTAGGGCATTAGTGACTCCAGATTTTTCACACTTAACTCTGTAAGTCTACTCTTAACACACACACTTAAGCCTAATGTTTTCTTTTTCTGTCATCTCTTTTGATTGACAGGCCCACAGAACTGTTCCGTAGCTGTAACGTCCAATCGGACCAAGGCGCCATGAACGACATCAAGCTGTGGTCCAATGGAACCATCAAGATGCCGTTCATGAACATCCCCGTCCTGGACATCAGGAAGTGTCTCCCAGACATGTGGAAGGCAGTGGCCTGTTCTCTGCAGATCAAACCCTGTCACAGCAAGTCCAGAGGCAGCATCATCTGCAAGTACGTCCACACCTGCCCACACCTGTCCACACCTATCCCACAGACCATGTCCACCACCTGCCCACACCTGTCCACACCTGTCCCACATACCATGTCCACACCTGTCCACCACCTGTCCCACAGACCATGTCCACACTTGTCCACCGCCTGTCCACATCTTTCCCACATACCATGTCTACGCCTGTCCACCACCTGTCCCACAGACCATGTCCACACTTGTCCACCGCCTGTCCACATCTTTCCCACATACCATGTCCACACCTGTCCACCACCTGTCCACCACCTGTCCCACAGACCATGTCCACACCTGTCCCACAGACCATGTCCACACCTGTCCACCACTTGTCCACACCTGTCCACACCTGTCCCACAAACCATGTCCACACCTGTCCACAACTGTCCCAGAGACCATGTACACACCAGTCCCACCGACCATGTCCACACCTGTCCACACCTTTCCCACAGACCATGTCCACAGCTGTCCACACCTGTCCCACAGACCATGCCCACACCTGTCCACCACCTGCCCACACCTGTCCCACAGACCATGTCAAAACCTGTCCACCGCCTGTCCACATCTTTCCCACATACCATGTCCACACCTGTCCACCGCCTGTCCACATCTTTCCCACATACCATGTCCACACCTGTCCACCGCCTGTCCACATCTTTCCCACATACCATGTCCACACCTGTCCACCACCTGTCCACATCTTTCCCACATACCATGTCCACCACCTGTCCACACCTGTTCCACAAACCATTTCCACACCTGTCCACACCTGTCCCAGAGACCATGTCCACACCTGTCCCACCAACCATGTCCACACCTGTCCACCACCTGCCCACACCTGTCCCAGAGACCATGTCCACAGCTGTCCACACCTGTCCCACAGACCATGTCCACACCTGTCCACCACCTGCCCACACCTGTCCGACAGACCATGTCTATACCTGTCCCATGGACCATGTCCACCATGGGGTAGGCACAGAGTTAGGGTTACGATCTGAACAACTGATTCGGGGTAGGGGTGAAAGTGTTGAGGAACAACCCTAGTTCAGTCGAACTTTGTAAACTTCTATTGATGACACACGACAGTTTTGTTGTCTTGTCTTTTATTTGTGCTGGTTTTCACCTGTCCTCCTCCAGGTCCGACTGTGTTTATATTCTGACTCAGTGTGGGGACAGGAAACGCTTCCATGAGGGACAAACGCCAGAGAGAATCTGCGAACTGCTGTCGCCGATGGATGACCCCGAGCGCTGCATCCCCCTGCACAGATACCTGAGTGAGTGGGTCCTACCCTAGGGACACTCAAACACCCCCGCTGCACAGATACCTGAGTGAGTGGGTCCTACCCTAGGGACACTCAAACACCCCCCCCCCCCCCCCCCCCCCCCGCACAGATACCTGAGTGAGTGGGTCCTACCGTAGGGACACTCAAACACACACCCCTGCACAGATACCTGAGTGAGTGGGTCCTACCCTAGGGACACTCAAACACACACCCCTGCACAGACACCTGAGTGAGTGGGTCCTACTGTAGGGACACTCAAACACACCCCCCTGCACAGATACCTGAGTGAGTGGGTCCTACCCTAGGGACACTCAAACACACACCCCTGCACAGACACCTGAGTGAGTGGGTCCTACCGTAGGGACACTCAAACACACACCCCTGCACAGACACCTGAGTGAGTGGGTCCTACCCTAGGGGCACTCAAACACATCCCCCTGCACAGATACCTGAGTGAGTGGGTCCTACTCTAGGGACCAGTGGCATGCACAGACATTTAAAGGGGCAGGTTTTCAGCCAACGAGAAAGGGCACCTCTCTCCTGAGTCCGACAATCCTGATCTTCAGCGTTTTCATAATTATTGGTCTGCAATAACTCGCTCTCACTGTTCATTCAGTATTACACATATGTTAGCATTCTACTAAACAATGTACTGCTACTGCAATGGCCTTACACTTTTCACACCAAATAACTAGTAAAAAACAAACAAAGAACATTCTAATTGTAATGTACAATGAGCACAGGCCTTAAGAGTCCAGGAGCAAAAAAATGACTAGAGGAGGATTATGAACCACCCAACCAAGTAAAAATCTACAAAGCCAAAATTGAGTCACATAACCATGACAGTCATTAATTTACTGAACAACCTCTATCATCCTGAACAAACCAGTATCATAGAACCAATCTAGGACTGCACACTGACACAACTGTGCATAAGGACTGACATTTTGCTTGATCCAGGACAGAACAGAGCTGGTACCCTGGGCTGCCTGCGGCAAGTCTCTTTTCCTCAGTTTCTTTACTCTTTCCTTTCTTGGAATTTTGCTGCAGTTGATGAATAAGAAACATCAAATTGTGCACTACAATGAATATTGTAGACCAGGGGTGTCAAACTCATTTTAGTTCAGGGGCCACATATGCTTAATAGGATCTAAAGTGGGCCAGACCAGTAAAATATAAATAATAGGATAAGAACTTTTGGGTGAAAAAGTAAATTCAGTAATGAAAATGTTTACATTTACGAATTGCATTTGAACATAACATGAACAAATATGAACAACCTGAAAATGTGTTAGTAAAATAAGTACAATGTTGACAATATTACACCTCAGTTTATCATTTATGCAAGTGAATCACAACTTAGAGATCACAGTGGATCTACAAATACACAAAACATTAATTAACAGGGAGAATATTATTAAAATGCCACATACTTTTCTTAAGACATTTCGGATATTCACATTTTTTGTAAAAAGCTTGTCTGTAAATGTAAACATTTTTGTGTAATTTTACTTTTTTCACACAAAAACAAAGAGACAAATTTACAGTTTTCATTATTTATAGGTTATTATGATAGTATGTTACTCGTCTGATCCACTTTAGACTGAAATGATCTAAAATGATTTGAACATCCTTGATTGTTAATATCTTCAGTGTAATTTTTGCATTTCACAAATTCATCCCAGGGGCTGGATTGGACCTTTTGGTGGGCCGGATTTGGCCCCCGGGCCGCATGTTTGACACCTGTGTTGTAGACATACAGATTTTTTTTCATGCTTGTGTAACTTATTATAATGACAAACAACGACTTTGACAATAATCTAATAATCTGAAACTTCACATCCCAATCATTTCCAAAAAAGGGGATTTGATTTAACTTTAATATTATGTGTAATACTCCAATCAAGGTGAATGTAACATGAAGCCTAGTGTCTGGGTGCTCACCTCTGATCTGCTCCTGTTGTCCACTCCCCACAAACTCCAAACTCCACTGCCTCTGTTCAGCCTGACACCACAACAACACGCACTTTTAGACATGGTTTGGATTAATAGGCTAATATAGATTTGTGACTCTGGAAATATACCGGGTACTCACAACTTTTCATGCAAATAAGTAGCAGAGGATTTTCGTTGATTTGCTGGTTTGCCCCTCCATCTCTCCTTACATGATCAAATGCACTGAATTAGCATCACTGGGCCGTGGTCCGTGACCTCTCTGTGACCTCTCCGCTTGCGACAGCTAATCACCCGACACACACTAGTATTGGGCTACCGGCTACACTAACCAGCCAAACTTGTGGGGAAGGGGACAAAGATTTGCTTAAACAGCTGTACGTCAAAGGCACCGCTATTCTTGCCAGTTTGTCTCTTGCAAGAAGTCGAGGCCATGCGATGTGTGATCAGCAATAGCGGAGCTCTGACCGCACTGAGCGGAGAAGGAGAGAGAGGCAGTGACAGGAGGTGGACTGGGGGAAGGACAGGAGGCACTGGGAAGTATTTGGATTTAACCTAATATTAAAATATGATTATTATGTCATGTGGATGCAGACTCTGTTGTCTTCTTTGAATGAGAAAAATGTAAATAATTAAAAAAAAACAAAAAAAAACAACCGCCAGAAGGGCACCAAGGCCAGAGGGCAGGTCTTGACGGACACCTCAGGTCTATCTGTGCACGTCCCTGCTAGGGACACTCAAACACACCCCCCCTCCACAGATACCTGAGTGAGTGGGTCCTACCCTAGTGACACTAGAACACACACCCCTCCACAGATACCTGACTGAGTGGGTCCAACCCTAGGGACACTCAAACACACACCCCTCCACAGTTACCTGAGTGAGTGGGTCCTACCCTAGTGACACTAGAACACCCCCCCCCTGCACAGATACCTGAGTAGTGGGTCTTACTCAAGGGACACTCAAACACACACCCCTCCACAGAAACCTGAGTGAGTGGGTCCTACCCTAGTAACACTAGAACATCCCCTCCACCACAGATACCTGAGTGAGTGGGTCCTACTCTAGGGACACTCAAACACACACCCCCCTCCACAGATACTTGAGTGAGTGGGTCCTAACCTAGTGACACTAGAACACACCCACCTCCGCAGATACTTGAGTGAGTGGGTCCTACCTTAGGGACACTCAAACACACCAGGACTCAGCTGTCAGTCATGTCAACAGTCACTGTTTATGTCCAACATTTTTTTCATGTACTCATGTCTGTGTTCATCATACAACGCTGTGGTGAGTGTTTAACATTATTTTCCATGTACACCCCACCCCACCCCACCCCACCCCACCCCAAACACACACACACATCCTCCCTCCAGCTCCCAGTTCTCTCAGCAACAACATCATAGAGGAAGTCATTCATCCATGCAACCCCAACCCTTGTCCAAGCAACCATTTATGTCAGGTGAACAGGAGAGGCTGTGTGGACGACTACCACTGTCTGCCTTACCTGTGTGTCCCAGGTAGGTTTAGCTCCGCCTCCATGGGCCATCTGCATGCCGCCGTACACACCTACATCAAATGGATTGTAGTTTGTTTTTAAGGTGAAGCTTCATCTTTTTGGATCAGATCTAAACTGACTGTGTGACGGTCCAAACACGTGGAGGACACGCCGTGCAGTCGCTCAGACTGTTGATGATGTGTTTGCAGGTTGTAAACTGGGCGAGGCGTCGGAGTTCCTGGTGCAGCAGGACACTCGTATCCAAGTGCCGACTCGTAGCGGTCCGTCGGGCTGCTACGAGGTGTGCACCTGTGGACCCAGTGGGCGTCTGGAGAACTGTGTGGACATGCCCTGTGTGGACACCAGCAAGGGCTGCATCGTAGGAGGACAGAGGAAGAGTAAGAGCCACACACTGGCCCCTCCCCCTTAGCCCCTCCCCTCCATTTTAGGCATTCACTTAAAGGGCTATCCTGATTCTTGATGAGTCACAGGGGAGGGGCTAAGGGGGAGGGGCTGTTTGGCCGTCCATCGTAGATTTTCCAGGACCCCACTCCAAACCCAGGGGTCTGATAAATGTCCCATAATTCAGTTCCACTCATGGGTCAGATGGAGGTAAATCCAGTCCAACAGAGCAGCAGTGAGCAAAGACACACACACATGAACAGATTTAAAACAGAAACACACACATGAACAGATTTAAAACAGAAACACACACATGAACAGATTTAAAACAGAAACACACACATGGACAGATTTAAAACAGAAACACACACATGGACAAATTTAAAACAAACACACACATGAACAGATTTAAAACAAACACACACGGACAGATTTAAAACACAAACACATACACTGACAGATTTAAAACAGAAACACACGGACAGATTTACTGAAACACAAACTACTGAAGCATGGGATGAGGACGGAACAGGTCTGGAAGGGTTGGACCATTTCAAAGAGGAATGAGTACACCACTACCCCTTAGAACTGTGTTCAAGGGGGAGGGCCAAGGGGTAGGGATAATGAGGTGGGCCAAGGGATAAGGGGGAGGAGGAGGGCCAAGAGGGAGGGGAGGGGGGAGGGCCAAGGGGGAGGGGGAAGGGGAAGGGCTAAGGGGTAAGGCAAGGCGAGGCAGGTTTACTTCTGTAGCACATTTCATGTACATGACAAGTCAAAGTGCTTTACATAAAACATTTAAAGTATTACAGCAGAAGGCATGAGAAAAACAAACAAACAAAAATCAGATAAAAAAAGGCAAGCAGGTAAAACAGATAAAAACTTTTAGCTTAAAAGGAATGAAAACTATTCAAATGCAGCTGAGAACAGGTGGGTCTGGAACCTGGATTTAAATAAACTGAGTGTTTCAGCTGATCTGAGGTTTTCTGGGAGTTTGTTTCAGACATGAGGAGTATAGAAGCCGAAAGCAGCTTCTCTGTGTCTGGTTCTGACTCTGGGAACTGACAGCAGACTGGATCCAGATGACCTGAGGGGTCTGGGGGGTTCATACTGGGTCAGGAGGTCACTGATGTATTTTGGTCCTAAACCATTCAGAGCTTTATAGACCAGCAACAGAACTTCAAAGTCTATCCTCTGACGGACAGGCAGCCAGTGGAAGGACCTCAGAGTTGGACTAATGTGGTACAGAAGGACCTCAGAGTTGGACTAATGCGGTCCAGTGGAAGGACCTCAGAGTTGGACTAATGCGGTCCAGTGGAAGGACCTCAGAGGTGGACTAATGTGGTCCACTTTTCTGGTCTTAGTGAAGACTCTAGCAGCAGAGTTCTGAATGAGCTGCAGTTGTCTAATGGGTTTTTTTCGGTCGACTTGTAAACACACTTTTCCACTCATCAAGCTGACTGCAGATGAATGCATGGACGAGTTTTTCCAGGTCCTGCTCAGACATCACATCTGTGATCCTTCAGATGTTCTTAAGGTGATAGTAGCCTGATTTTGTGACTGCCTTGATGTGTTTTTCAAAATTTAGGTCTGAGTCCATCACTCCACCCAGATTTCTGTCCTGAGTGGTTTTCTGGTCTATAGACTGAAGCTCTGTGGTGACCTGCAGTTGTTTCTCTTTGGCTCCAAAGACAATTACCTCAGTTTTGTTTTTGTTCAGCTGAAGAACATTGTGGCACATCCAGTCATCCATCTCCTCAGTGCATTTACCCAGAGCCTGTCCAGGGCCTTGGTCTGCAGGTGACACTGTGATATAGATTCGTGTTTCATCTGCGTAGCTATGGTTGCTAATATTGTTGTTCTTTATAACCTGCGCCAGTGGGAGCATGTACATGTTAAACAGAAGAGGCCCCAGGATGGAGCCTTGGGGAACCCCACATGTAATTCTTGTCTGCTCAGATGTAAAGTTACCTAGTGACACAAAGTACTTGCTGTTCTCTAAGTATGTCTTGAACCAGTTTAGTACAGGTCCAGACAGACCCACCCAGTTCTCCAGTCATTTATTATAATGTGGTGGACTGTATCAAACGCAGCACTGAGGTCCAGTCAAACTAACACTGACATGTTTCATTGTCTGTATTCAAACAGATGTCATTCATGACTTTAGTCAGAGCAGTCTCAGTGCTGTGGTGCTGTCTAAAACCTGACTGTGGTGTTGTCTAAAACCTGACTGTGGTGTTGTCTAAAACCTGGCTTTGGTGTTGTCTAAAACCTGGCTTTGGTGCTGTCTAAAACCTGACTGTGGTGTTGTCTAAAACCTGACTGTGGTGTTGTCTAAAACCTGGCTTTGGTGTTGTCTAAAACCTGGCTTTGGTGCTGTCTAAAACCTGACTGTGGTGTTGTCTAAAACCTGACTGTGGTGCTGTCTAAAACCTGATAGCTGATGTGATTGCTATGCCCATATGCTACATCATCAATTTGAGTTTAAAAAAGGGTGTTTGTCCTGCTAGTTGGAAAAAAGCAAAAATCATACCTCTATTAAAAAATAGCAAGGAGTCCTTTTCTGGCAAAAATACCAGACCCATTAGTATTCTCCCTATTTTGAGTAAAATTACAGAGAAAGCAGTTTATGACCAAATTAATATGTATTTTAGTAAAAATGGGTTGAATACAGTTTATCAACATGCTTATAAGAAAGGACACTCTACAACAACAGCTTTAGTTCAGGTAACTGAGAACTGATTAAAAGATATGGAAAACAGGAAAATAATTGGCGCTGTAATGTTAGATCTTAGTGCAGCGTTTGATGTATTTGATCATGACATTCTACTGGAAAAGCTAACTTGTTATGGATTCGATTTGGCTGCAATTGAATGGTTGAGAAGTTATCTTACCGGTAGAGAATTTACAGTTCTGTTTAATGGTAGCTTTTCTGATACTCAGACGCTGTGTTGTGGAGTGCCCCAAGGCAGCTGTTTAGGACCACTTTTATTTTCTATTTTTACAAATGATTTGCCTTTTATTTTGGAACGTGCCACCATTGCTCTATATGCTGATGATTCTACCATTTCTTTGTCTGATCCTGATATTGGTGAACTTAAAAAAGCACTAAATGTAGAGTTAATACTAATATCAAATTGGATGAGAGGAAATAAATTAGTGCTCAATACTGAGAGGAGTAAATATATGGTGTTGGGGTCAAGACCTCTTTTAAAAAACTCCCCTGTTTTGAATTTGTCTGTTGCTGGAACTGACATAGAACAAGTAGCTGAGGCCAGGCTGTTAGGTGTGACTGTTGATAGTATGTTGACTTGGAATTCTCATATAAAGCAAATATTAAATAAAATGGGCAGAAGCATTGGTGCTGTTAAAAGATGTAGAAATTGCATACCATATCAAATAAGGAAAACACCATTGGAATCAGTTCTGTCGCATTTAGATTATTGTTCAATCGTTTGGTCAAACACATCAGAAATAAATCTAAATAAACTTCATATTGCGCAAAATAAAGCAGCTTGAATAGTCCTAAACTATCCTTTTAGAACAAGTACTAGAGACACTCACACTCCTCTGGCCTGGTTACATGTAAAAGGCAGAATTAAATACTCTTTAGTTAAATTTATTAGAAACATCATAATTACAAAAACACCAGAACTCCTTTACAGTAAACTAACTTTCTTCAGTGACGTCCGTCAACATTCCACACGTCAGAGGACAGACGTTTCCTGTTGCCTGCCTGTAGTAAGAATCAAATACAGGGGACTGTGCAATGCAGGGCAATGGTGGCATGGAATACATTGCCACAATTTTTAATTTCAGAAATTCAAGTGGTTAGTTTTTCTAAAAGGTTGAGAATTTTCATATTTACCCAAGAATAACTGTCTGAGCTATTGCACATCCTATAATGACATCATCTAGACAGTTTGTTGTTTTGTTTGTTGTGGAGCTGTTTTTTTTAATTTTATTTAATTTTATTTTTTTTAATTTTCTTATCTATATATTTTAATTTTTGTTTGTATTTTATGTTTCAGATTTTTGGTTTATTATTTTTTTCCGTTGTTGTTGGTATTATCATTGTTATTGTAATTGTTTTGTAGTGTGTGCTGTTGTTGATTTTTGGTTTTTGTGTTGTGTTGAGTGTATGTACATCCTGTTTGTTGAGTGAGTTGTGGGAAATTGTGGTGCTTTGTTTTTGTGTTGTTGATGACCCCAGGAAGAGTAGCTGCTGTGGTGTGCAGCAGCTAATGAGGATCAGACTAATAAACTAAACTAATAACCCTGACTGTGGTGCTGTCTAAAACCTGACTGGAAGACATCATAGCAGTTGTGTTGTGTTCAAAAGTCATTTAGTTGGTGAAAAACAGCTTTTTCAATGATCTTACTTAAAAATGGCAGATTGGAGATGGGCCTGTAGTTGTTCATTTGGGTCTTGTCTAGATTGTCTCTTTTAGCAGAGGTTTAATTCCAGCTGTTTTCAGTGGCTCTGGGAAAACACCTGACATTAAAGACCAGTTCAAATCTGGAACAGATCTGACTCCAAAGTCTTTGAGACTTTTTGAAGAAAATCTGTGGGCAGGATGTCCAAACAGCAGGAGAAGGAGTTCAGTTGACATAAGGTGTCCTCCAGAACTTTACTATTAATGCGGTAAAACTGTGTCATGGTGTTTGAACTGGTTTTGGGTGGACACAGTATATGTCCTGAACCTGCTGCTGATGAACCAACTACGTGTTTAATATTTTGTATTTTTTCTGTAAAGAATTTGTCCAAGTCATTACAGGCCTTGGTGGAATAAAGTTCAGGTGCTGCTGACACAAGAGGGTTTGTTAGCCTGTCGACTGGAGCAAATAAGGCCCGAGCGCTAGGACTGTTTTTGGTGATAATATCAGAAAAATACCACTTCCTTGCATTCCTTAGTTGTAAGTTATAAAAGTGAAGTTTCTCTTTGTAGATGTCATAATGCACCTGTAGATTTGTTTTTCTCCATCTGCGCTCTGCTCTCCAACACTCTCTTTTTTCATTTTTTACCAGTGTGGAATTTCCCCATGGAGCCTTTTTCCTTCCAGAGATAACCTTCACCTTAGTGGGAGCAATGGAATCCTTAATATTTAGCATCTTAGCATTGAAAGGGGTAGAGGTAATGGGGAGGGCCAAGGGGTAGGGGGAGGGGTAATGGGGAGGGCCACTATAGTGAATCTCCATGTGTCCATTGTGTCCCCGTCCAGGCCACGGGACAGCGTTCAGGATCGACTGTCATCCCTGTTCCTGTTTTGCCGGTGAAACCATCTGCTCCACCAGAGAATGTCTGAACTACGAAAGCACCGATGAGGAGAGGCTGACCTTTACTGGTACACCTGCACCTGAACCTGGACCCTGGACCAGGAGGACCCTGGACCAGTAGGACTGAACCTGACCCTGGACCAGCAGGCCTGAACCTGACCCTGGACCAGTAGGACTGAACCGGATCCTGGACCAGCAGGACCCTGGACCAGTAGGACTGAACCTGGACCAGTAGGACTGAACATGACCGTGGACCACTAGGACTGAGCCTGACCCTGGACCAGTAGGACTGAACCATGTATTTGTCCTAACCCTAACTCTAACCCTGTCGGTCCTCTTCTCCAGGTCTTCCCTGTAATTGTCCGGACCGCTTTGTCCCAGTTTGTGCCTCTAACGGTCGGTCTTATCCCAGTGCCTGCGTGGCTCGGTGTATGGGCTTCAAGGACCACCAGTTCAGCTTCGGACAGTGTCGCCACAACAACCCCTGCACCAACCAGCCCTGTCAGACCAACCAGAGGTGAACCTAACCCTAACCTTAACCAGAGGTGAACCTAACCCTAACCTTAACCAGAGGTGAACCTAACCCTAACCCTAACCAGAGGTGAACCTAACCCTAACCTTAACCAGAGGTGAACCTAACCCTAACCCTAACCAGAGGTGAACCTAACCCTAACCTTAACCAGAGGTGAACCTAACCCTAACCAGAGGTGAACCTAACCCTAACCTTAACCAGAGGTGAACCTAACCCTAACCCTAACCAGAGGTGAACCTAACCCTAACCTTAACCAGAGGTGAACCTAACCCTAACCAGAGGTGAACCTAACCCTAACCTTAACCAGAGGTGAACCTAACCCTAACCCTAACCAGAGGTGAACCTAACCCTAACCCTAACCAGAGGTGAACCTAACCCTAACCTTAACCAGAGGTGAACCTAACCCTAACCCTAACCAGAGGTGAACCTAACCCTAACCTTAACCAGAGGTGAACCTAACCCTAACCAGAGGTGAACCTAACCCTAACCTTAACCAGAGGTGAACCTAACCTTAACCAGAGGTGAACCTAACCCTAACCAGAGGTGAACCTAACCCTAACCTTAACCAGAGGTGAACCTAACCCTAACCAGAGGTGAACGTAACCCTAACCCCAACCCTAACCTTAGCCCTAACCCTAACCTAGTAGTTCAACCCTAACCCTAACCTAAGTGGTTGCCATGGTGATAGAGCTGGGTTTCTTCACAGGGTGTTTGGAGGGAACTTGTTTTTCTTTTGGGGAGGTTTTTCCTTCACTGTGCACAAGTGTACTCTGTGTAATTTGGGTGTTAATTTGTTGTCTCCTCACACATGGACAAATATACTAATGACATATGTGTCTCATTGTCTCATTTCCAGGTGCATCCCAAAGTACCAAGTGTGTCTGAGTGACACCAGCGACACGTCTGACTGTCCGCAGTACAAGTGTGTCGGTCGATTGGCGACCTGCGATAAGAATGGGGAGGAGCCGGCCTGCGATACCGACGGCCACGTCCACCCCAGTCTGTGCCACCTCCAGCAGGTCGGCAAGGTCCTGAACTACATGGGCCAGTGCCAGGTAGGCTGGACTGGGAGGGTAGGATGGGGTAGGGTAGACCAGACAGGTAGAGTAGGGCAGGATAGACCAGACAGGTAGGGTAGGGCACGGTAGACCAGACAGGTAAGGTAGGGTAGACCAGACTGGTAGGGTAGGGCAGGATAGACTGGACTGGTAGGGCAGGATGGGGCAGGGTAGACTGAACAGGCAGGGTAGGGCAGGGTAGACTGGACAGGTAGGGCAGGATGGGATAGGGTAAACCAGACTGGTAGGGCAGGGTAGACTGGACAGGTAGGGTAGACCAGACAGGTAGGGTAGGGCAGGGTAGACTGGACAGGTAGGGTAAAGTAGACCAGACAGGTAGGGTAGGGTCGACTGGACAGGTAGGGCAGGATGGGGTAGGGTAGACCGGACAGGTAGGGTAGGGCAGACTGGACAGGTAGGGCAGGGTAGGGTAGATTGGACAGGTAGGGTAGGGTCGACTGGATGGGTAGGGTAGACCGGACAGGTAGGGCAGGGTAGACTGGACAGATAGGGTAGGGTAGACTGGACAGATAGGGCAGGTTGGGGTAGAGTAGACCAGACAGGTTGGGTAGGGCGGGGTAAACTGGACAGGTAGAGTACACCAGACAGGTAGGGTAGGGCAGGGTAGACTGGACAGGTAGGGTAAAGTAGACCAGACAGGTAGGGTAGGGTCGACTGGACAGGTAGGGTAGGGTAGGGTAGACTGGACAGGTAAGGTACAGTACAATGGACAGGTAGAGTAGGGTAGGACAAATCAGACAGGTGGGGTAGAGAAGGGTAAGGGCAGACTGGACTGGTTAGGCATTGTGTGGTATAGTAGGGTATGGTATGGTTGAGTAGGGTGGGGTAGGGTACAGCAGAGTATGGTAGGGTATGGTAGGATACAGTAAGGTATGGTATGGTAGGGCAGGGCATGGTAGGGTATGGAAGGGCATGGGAGGGTATGGTAGGGTAGACAGCAGGAAGCATCCCATTTACTGTTGAGATTCTAGTCCTGTTTATTGGACTTAGAAGGAAAATGTAACATCCTGAACATGTCTGTGGAACCACAACTGTACCGCAACCATGCATGGAACCGTTAGGGTTAGGGTTAGACACCAGTGACTAGGTTAGGGTTAGACACCAGTGACTAGGTTAGGGTTAGGGTTGGGTCACACTGACCCCCACTTTGGGGACCCCTGTTGTATTAAAGGTGCACCATAAAAACAAATGTATAATTCAGAAGTATGAAAACACCAGTTCTGTCTACAGAATGAAAACTGGTGCAACAGCAGGACTATTAACCCTAACCCTAACTGGTGCACCAACAGCACTCTTCCAGTCGAACCCTGCTCTGCAGATCTCCAGTACTTGTCTGGAAGGTACCGGCCTGTTTTTCTGCTATCAGTGGTGATCATCAGGGCTGTCTGTTTCACCCACTGCCAATGTAAACACAGCGCTGTCCCTCTGCTGAACACCGTTAACCAACATCAGGGCCCACCCTGATGGTGTTCACATAATTGCAGGAGACTTTAACGAGTGTTCCACCAGAGGGGAAAACACTTTAGATCATGTTTAGTCCAACATTAAACACAAACAGCGCCACACCCCTCCCCCACCTCAGCCAATCAGACTGTCCTTCCCTCCTACCCTCCCCAGCCTACACCCCCCTCAGGCGCAGTGCCAGGCCCACCATAAAAACTGTTACAACTTGGCCAGACAACACACTCTCCAAACTGCATGACTGCTTCACAGAGACAGATGTGGGTTAGGGTTAGGGTTAAGACCAGGAGCTGGACACATTGACAGGAACTACACTGGACCACTGTGGAGAAAAACAAACCCTGGAGGACCAGCCAGGTCCGCACACTCCTCAGAGCCCTCGATGCTGCCTTCAGGTCAGGTGACTGACACCTTTACAGGTCTGGGCTAGGGTTAGGGTTAGGCGGACCATAAGAGGAGCGTAGAGGCCCACATGTCCAGCAACAACACACAGGAGGTGTGGCCTCATCACCAACTACAGAGGCTGCGCGACAACAACAGAAGACCTGAGTGCGCCGCTGGCAGAGGAGCTAGACGGCTTCTTTGCTCATGTTGAAACATGGCAACAGCAGCACTCATCAGCCAACATTTACTGTCTGTGCAGTATCATATCATTCTGATCACAATACTGTACACTGGATACTTTGTACTGAATACAGATCTGATTTGAACTGTTTTATCTGAGGATACATTGATTTATTATTGAAATCTATTTTTTTATTGTGTTCTTTTTGTTGTATTTTTGTTTTTTTCTTGGACTTAGTGACCTGTATGTTGTATTTTCTAGTGACTTCTGTGTTGTTTTTGTTGTGAGGCTGATGACGTTCATTTTGTTTTCTGTTTATGTAATTCTACTTTTTCTTTTTCTTTTGTTCAGATCAGGTCTAGTTTTTAAATGTTACTTGCTTGACAGTTTCCACTGTGACTCCAGTCTTCCTCAGAAGCATCATCCTCCAGAGACCACCCAAGGAGGAGGAGGCACGGTCGGCTCGACGGGCTCTGATTGGTCCGTCGAATCAACCAGCTGATAAATGACACGTCAACAGCACGTCGGATGACTGAGGAAGACTGGAGTCACAGTCAAAACTGTCAAACAAGTAACATTTAAAAACTAGACCTGATCTGAACAAAAGAAAAAGTATAATTATTTTTGTTGTATTTTTGTTTTTTTCTTGGACTTACTGGGTTAGGGTTAACCCTAACCCTAGGGTTAACCCTAACCCTAACCCTTCCCTGTATGTTGTATGCTCAGGACGCCTGTAGGACTACCCGTCAGGTTTGCGGCCATAATGGTGAGACCTATGAAACGGTGTGCCATGCCTTCTCAGACCGCGTGGGCGTGGACTACGAGGGCTACTGCCACGCCGTGGGGGCCGTCTCTGACTCTGCCCCTGAATCAGCGTGCAGTTTGATTGACTGTCCGCCTCTGTCGGCTCCTGGCTGCCAGCCCGTCACACCACCCGGTGAGTGACTGATGACAGAACACCACAGACTGGAATAAACCACAGCAGAGTCCAGCTAATGCACATCTGATGGGTCTGCACCGTGACCCCTGATCTCTGACCCCTGACCTCTGACCTCTGTTTTCCAGGGGCCTGCTGTCCAGTCTGTGCCAGCATGCTGCAGATCCTCTGGAACAAAGAGCAGATGAACACATTCTCAAAGGTAGAAGCCCCTCCCCCTTTGTTTTCAGTATAGAGGGTCTGCAGGTGACGCCACCGATAGCGGAAGTCACGGCGGTTCCGCCCACTGAGTGTCAGAAAGAGGGAGATGAGTGACAGCGTTGGCTTCAATCCTGTCTAAACTGAAGAACAATATTGAATCGAAAATGGGGCAGAGCTGTTGTGAGATTGATTGTATTTTCAGGTTCTTAAAGCAGTGGGAGCTATCGTTTTACAGACACTGAAAGACAAAGAAAAGAGAAGGAGATGGATCCACAAATCCAGGAAACCAAACCTAGATCTGTGGATCCTGTTTGGTGTCAGCTAACATTCACTGATGCTGTATTTTTGGGTCCAATCAGACCTGAAATGACCCATTGTTTTGGCTAACGTTCCTTCTTAGTGCAGCTCTAGGTTTCATGATCAGATCTTTCATGGTTTTTGTCTTCATTTTGTGATTCTGAACCTTGTGCTCCTACATGATTAGTAAACTAACTGAAACTGAGGCCAACCTAGTTTTACAAATACGGAGGAACTGGAGAATAAAGCTACAACAGAGTATTAGGACCACAGAAGAAAAGAAAAACACTGGGCACTACCAGAAGAAAGTCAGAAAATATGGAGATAAGACCTGGAATTTTATGAGAATAAAGTCGAATACAAAAAGAATCACAACGTTCTGAGAAAAAAGTCGTAGTTATAAAAAAAACTCATAACTGAACAAAAATGTCATTCGTTTATGAGATTAAAGTCATCATATTCCAACAATAAAGCCATAATAGTAGCAGAATGTGTTAATTTAAAAGCAGGAAGTGTAAATTTGCTGACCCTGTTCCTAACCCTAACCCTGACCCAGTTCCTAACCTTGTTCCTAACCCTGACCCAGTTCCTAACCCTGACCCTGTTCCGAACCCTAACCCTGTTCCTAACCCTAACCCTGTTCCTAACCCTGACCCAGGTCCTAACCCTAACCCAGTTCCTTTCCCTAACCCTGTTCCTAACCCTAACCCTGACCCAGTTCCTAACCTTGTTCCTAACCCTGACCCAGTTCCTTTCCCTAACCCTAACCCTAACCCTGACCCAGTTCCTAACCCTAACCCTGTTCCTAACCCTGACCCAGTTCCTAACTCTAACTTTGTTCCTAACCCTAACCCTGACCCAGTTCCTAACCCTAACCCTGTTCCTAACTCTACCCGTTTCTAACCCTATCCTTGTTCCTAACCCTGACCCTGTTCCTAACTCTAACCCTGTTCCTAACCCTAACCCTGTTCCTAACCCTAACCCTGTTCCTAACCCTAACCCTCTTCCTAACCCTGTTCCTAACCCTAACCCTCTTCCTAACCCTAACCCTCTTCCTAACCCTGTTCCTAACCCTAACCCTGGTGCTGGTTCATTGATAGACAGGACTTTCAGATAATAACTGATGGTGTTTTTATTTCAAGTGTAATGAGAAGAATCTAAACTGTTAGTGATAAACTAAAGGGGTGTCCACTTTTCACTCATCTGTCCTCATTTGTCTTCCTCTTTTGTCTGTGTCTGTCTTCATTTGTCTTCATCTGTCTTTGTCCTCATGTGTCTTCATGTTTCTAACTCAGTTGAACAGAAACCAGCCGGTGACGGTCCATGACGTCCTTCGTCTCCTTCGTCTTCATGTGTCGGTTCCTCAGTGCGACGTGTTCGGTTACCTGAGCATCGACCACGAACTGGTGGTTCTGATCAGCCCAGTGGACCAGAACCCCACCCCTCTGCAGGTAACACACACTAAAATACACTACCTGTCCAAAGTTTTGGAACACCTCAGTTTGTTCCAGTTTTGTCTGTAAATTCCATCAGTTCCATTCCAGTGAACAGCTGTAAATGGTACAAAGGTCAGAGTGAACTGACAGAGGAAAAAAAAAAGGTAAGGTTAAACAAAACTGAAAAATAATGTCCATTTCAGAATTATACAAAAAGGTGAACAAGAAATGGGTTAACAACTGAAAGCAGTTCTGCAGCAATGGAGGTTGATCAAGTCTGGAAAGTTGGTGGTTCGATTCCTGCAGGTGTCCCAACGTTTGTGAATTCCTTCCACCCCCTGTGTCTGCAGAACAGGAGTGTGGAACACACTGTGGTACCAGACCCATGGAGCAGTACTGGAACAGGACTGGACTGAAGAAAGGAGTGTGGTACTGTAAAAATGGAAAAGAGAAAAAGGAATGAACCAGAGAAGAGAGACAGAGCATCAGAAGAGGGAAAAATGGAGGTGTGTCCTCCAGAGAAATGTCCAAGAAAGTCCAGGTGTCAGTCAGTCCAGTTTCCTTCAGCATCCAAAGGCACTGAAACTGGACTGGAAATGCAGACAGAAGAGGTCTGGAAGAAGCACAGACACAACAGAAGAAGAAGAAGAGTTTAGGACAGAAAACAGCTGGAGTGAGAGGAGACTGACAGGACAACAGCTGAAAGAAGAGAGAAGAGAGAGGAGGAGGAAGAGAGGAGGTCATAGAGGAGGAGGAGAGGAGACTGACAGGACAACAGCTGAAAGAAGAGAGAAGAGAGAAGAGAGAGGAGGAGGAAGAGAGGAGGTCATAGAGGAGGAGGAGAGGAGACTGACAGGACAACAGCTGAAAGAAGAGAGAAGAGAGAGGAGGAGGAAGAGAGGAGGTCATAGAGGAGGAGGAGAGGAGACTGACAGGACAACAGCTGAAAGAAGAGAGAAGAGAGAGGAGGAGGAAGAAAGGAAGAGTTTACACTGAACAGACTGAACAGATGAGTTGACACTGAACAGACTGAACAGTTGCAGGTTTGATGGGTCCAGTTGCAGCTGAAAGCCATTGGTGAGACTTCAGAATCAGAAAAAGAGGCTTGACTGGGCCATGAAACAGCGTCAGTGGACTACTGAAGACTGGAAGAAGGGCTTATCAAGGTCAAGGTCAAGGTTACTTTATTTATACCCGTAGGTAGATTTGTTTTGCAGTCTAGGTGATTGCCTTGGCATTACAACAACACTTACATTGAACATGCAAGACAGGCACTTGATCATGCTTACAGACAGGACAAAAAGACAGGACAAAACAAAAAACAAAGCAAAACATTCATTCATTCATTCATTTTCTGAACCCGCTTTATCCTCACTAGGGTCACGGGGGTCGCTTGGAGCCTATCCCAGCTACATAGGGGCGAAGGCGGGGTACACCCTGGACAAGTCGCCAGTTCATCGCAGCAAAGCAAAACAAAAAAAACAAAAAAAAAACAAAAAAAACTGACTGATGGACTAATCAAACCTGTTTTTCCCTCAAGCACCGGGAGGTAGTCGGCCTGTGCAAAAAGGGAGAGGAGGAGTTGGCCTCAGGGAGAGCAATCCACCCTGGAACAAGGCAACTCCAGTCCAGTGACGGGGCCTTGTGGTCGAGGAGGTGCGTCAGCAAGAGCAGGCTGAAGGGTGCGCAAAGGCTGTGTCACAAGGGTTAATGTTAGGATTAGGGTTAGGGCTAGGGTTAGTGTTAGGGTTAGGACAGTGGATGCATTTGGAAGAGGTTGAGAAGCGTAAGATCTCTTGGAAGGAGCTATGGGACATGGAAGCATTTCCATCACACTTCATTATACGTGCCACCTATGATGTCCTACCATCTCCTCAGAATCTTAGACCCTACATGCCCCCTCTGTCCATCTCCTCAGAATCTTAGACCCTACATGCCCCCTCTGCCCATCTCCAGCTAACCTGAAGCACATCTTGGTTGGCTGCAAGACGAGCCTGACACAAGGCCAATACACTTGGCACCACAAGCAGGTGTTGAAGTGTCTGGCAGCTACGCTGGAGAGTAGACGGAGGTTTGTCAATGCCCTCCCTCCAGCGTCCTCCCATTCTTCTTCGGGGCATTTTGTCCACGAATGGGAGAAACCAACTAAGGCCCACACACCAACTTTAGAGGCTGGCCAGTTGGGTGCAGCACCAGACTGGAAACTCCAAGCCGACCTTGAGCAGAGGCTCTGTTTTCCAATAGAGATCGCCGCCACCAACCTCAGATCTGACCTTGTTCTCTGGTCCCTTTCACTACAAACCGTCTACATCATAGAGCTCACAGTGCTCTGGGAGGATGCTGTGGGCGGGGCCTATGAGCGCAAGAGGAGTAGGTATGCTGAGCTAGCAGCTGAAGCTAAACAATGGGGCTGGAAAGCCACAGTTTGCCCTGTACAAGTTGGCTGCAGAGGATTTGTAGGTCAGTCAACTCCACGGCTCCTCAAAGCCATGGGAACCAGAGGCCAAGCCCATCGCCAAGCCATCCAAGCTCTGTCTGGAGCTGCAGAGAGGGCCAGCCAGTGGCAGTGGATCAGGAGGAGAGACAACACCTGCTGCTGGTGTTAGGGAAACAGGAGGCGAAAGGGGCTGAGGTGGAGGGGGGCACACCTGGGACGCCAGATGTCGCTGTTGAGTCCTCTGGAGGTGTTGTGGGCCTCATCAATGAAACACCTACGAAGGAGGATGCCCACCTGACCACCCCAGTGAAATCCTTGGCTCCTTCAGCCACCCAAAGCCTAAACATCAACAGGTGCCTCACACCTCCAGAAAAAGGTTTGAGTCATCTAGTCCTGAAATGGTCTGCAGCCAGGCACAGGTGCAGGCACAGGCGCAAGGAGGAGGACAGCCCTGCCATGGGTTAGGGTTAGAGTCCACTGCACTCTGGATCTACAGCATCTCATCCTGGGTTTTCTAAATCTCTTGTACTTACACTCTTGTGTGTGTATTTCAGATGGATGCATGCAGTATTTGTACTCTATTACTTATACTCTATTACTGTGTATTTCAGATGGAGACGTGCAGTATTTGTAGTCTTGTACTTATACTGTAATACTGTGTATTTCAGATGAAGGCTTGCAGTATTTGCACTCTAGTACTAATACTCTTGTTGATGTATTTCAGATGGATGCATGTAGTATTTGTACTCTAGTACTTATACTCTATTACTGTGTATTTCAGATGGAGGCGTGCAGTATTTGCACTCTAGTACTAATACTCTTGTTGATGTATTTCAGATGGATGCATGTAGTATTTGTACTCTAGTACTTATACTCTGTTACTGTGTATTTCAGATGGAGGCGTGCAGTATTTGTACTCTTTTACTTATACTCTGTTTATGTGTATTTCAGATGAAGGCGTGCAGTATTTGTACTCTATTACTTATACTCTATTACTGTGTATTTCAGATGGAGGCATGTAGTATTTATACTCTTGTACTTATACTCGTGTTTGTATTTCAGATGGATGCATGCAGTATTTGTACTCTTGTACTTATACTCTGTTTATGTGCATTTCAGATGAAGGCATGCAGTGTTTGTACTCTAGTACTTATACTCTATTACTGTGTATTTCAGATGGAGGTGTGCAGTATTTGTACTCTTTTACTTATACTCTGTTTATGTGTATTTCAGATGAAGGCGTGCAGTATTTGTACTCTATTACTTATACTCTATTACTGTGTATTTCAGATGGAGGCATGCAGTATTTGTACTCTTGTACTTATACTCATGTTTGTATTTCAGATGGATGCATGCAGTATTTGTACTCTTGTACTTATACTTGTGTGCGTATTTCAGATGGATGCATGCAGTATTTGTACTCTTTTACCTATATTCTGTTTATGTGCATTTCAGATGAAGGCATGCAGTGTTTGTACTCTAGTACTTATACTCTATTACTGTGTATTTCAGATGGAGGCGTGCAGTAAAGAGGCGGAGAAGATCTCCTCCCTCATAAACCACTCCTCCCCCACCCTGGTGTCCCACGTCCCCCTCTCTGCCTTCCTCACCTCTCAGATCCACATCTCCTCCATCCAGTCGTCGGGGGGTGCTGCGCCCTCAGCTGTGCCCCCCCCCACCCTGAGCCTCCTCCTGGGCCTCTTCACTGCTGCAGCCCCCGCCCTCTGCCTCCAGTAAGTTCTTATTACGCCCCCCCCAGCTCTCTTTATGAAGTATTCCAAAGCAGCCCCCATCCTCCTCCTGGGGGGGTCCAGTGTCCTGGGGCGGGGGGGTGCAGTGTCCTGAGGGGTCCAGTGTCCTGGGAGGTCCAGTGTCCTGGGGGGGGGGGGGGGGGTCCAGTATACTCGTGGGATCCATTGTCCCGGGGGGGGGGGGTGTCCCAGAGTCCAGTATTCAGACACTGTGGTCGTGCCTTTCACACGGACTCACCTGCATTTGAACCAATCAGAGGAAGGAAAAGCATTTACATTAATGAGTGGGCGGGTTTATTGAGTGGGTGGGTTTGATATTATACATACTGTATACACATGTGAAGTGCATCTGGACCCAGAGTTAAACCTCCAACCTCAGCAGTTTTAGTGCCTTGCTCATGAACAGAACCAGCTCACATCAGACTGAGCCAAAGGCCTTCAGTCCAATCACCTTAGAACCATCTGAGCTGGGTTAGGGTTAGGCTTTAGTCCAGTCCAGGGTTAGGGTTGATCCTGATGGGTTAGGGTAGGGGTTAACTGATGAGTTAGGGTAGCCCGAGCAGTTGTGGAGGCAAAAACTGGGGTCTGGGTGGAATTTGGGGAGGCCATGGAGGAGGACTCTCGGTCGGCCTCGATCAAATTCTGTCAAACCGTCCGGCGCCTCAGGAGGGGAAAGCAGTGCACCACCAACACTGTTTCCAGTGGAAGTGGGTGGAGCTAACCTCGACTGGGGATGTGGTTGGACAGTGTAAGGAATACTTGGAGGATCTCCTCAATCCCACTGTCACGTCTTCCATGGAGGAAGCAGAGGCTGAGGTCTCAGAAGTGGACTGGTCCGTCACCCAAGCTGAAGTCACCAAGGTGGTTGGACAGCTCCTCGGTGGCAGAGCACTGGGGGTGGATGAGGTTCGCCCTGAGTACCTTAAGTCTCTGGATGTGCAGGGACTGTCTTGGTTGACACGTCTCTGCAACATCGTGTGGCAGTCGGGGACAGTACCTCTGGATTGGCAGACTGGGGTGGTGGTCCCCCTTTTTTAGAAGGGGGACCGGAGAATGTGCTCCAACCACAGGGGGATCCCACTCCTCAGCCTTCCGGGGAAAGTCTATTCCAGGTACTGGAGTGGAGGAACCTCGCATCCAGGAGGAACAATACAGGTCTCGTCCCGGTTGCGGAACACTGGACCAGCTCTATACTCTCCATCGGGTGCTCCAGGGTTCATGGGAGTTCGCCCCACTGGTCTGCATGTGTTTTGTGGATTTGGAGAAGGCGTTTGACTGTGTCCCTCATGGTATCCTGTGGGGGGTGCTTCAGGAGTATGGGGTCCGGGGCCCTTTGCTAAGGGCAGTCCGGTCCTTGTATGACCGAAGCAGGAGCCTGGTTCTCATTGCTGGCAGTAAGTCAGACCTCTTCCAGGTGCATGTGGGACTCCGGCAGGGCTGCCCTTTGGCACCGGTTCTGTTCATAATTTTTTTGGACAGAATTTCTAGGCGCAGCCAGGGGCCGGAGGGGGTCCGGTTTGAGGACCGCAGGATTTCATCTCAGCTTTTTGCAGATGACGTTGTCCTGTTGGCCTCATCAGACCTGGACCTTCAGCGTGACCTGGGGCAGTTTGGAGTGGGATGAGGATCAGCACCTCCAAATCCGAGGCCATGGTTCTGGACCAGATAAAGGTGGTCTGCCCTCTCTGGGTCGGTAGAGAGTCTTTGCCCCAAGTGGAGGAGTTCCAGTATGTGGGTCTGGTTCACAGTGAGGGAAGGATGGAGGTTCAGACTGACAGGTGGGTGGGTGGAGGTTCAGATTGACAGGTGGATGGGTGGAGGTTCAGATTGACAGGTGGGTGGGTGCAGTGTCTGCAGTGCTTGTATGGGTCTGTTGTGGTTCAGAAGGAGCTGAGCCCAAAGGAGAAGCTCTGGATTTACCCTCAGTCTACGTTCAGACCCTCACCTGTGGTCATGAGCTGTGGGTCAGGACCCAAAGGACCAGATCCAGGACCCAAAGGACCAGATCCAGGATACCAGTGGTCTAAATGAGTTTCCTCTGTAGGGTGTGTGGGTCCATCCTTAGGGATAGGGGGAGGAGCTCAGAGTAGAACCACTGCTCCTCCACATCCAGAGGAACCAGCTGAGGTGGATCAGACATCTGGTTCAGATCCTCCTGGACTCCTCCCTGGGGAGGTGTTCTGGGCATGTCCCACTGGGAGGAGACCTTGGGGAAGACCTGGGGCACATTGGGGAGACTATGTCAGTGGACTGGGAACGCCTCAGGGTCCCCCCGGAAGAGCTGGAGGAGGAGTCTGAGAGGGAAGTCTGGGCATCCCCGCTTAGACTGTTACCCCCGCGACCCGGCCCCAGATAAGAGGAAGAGAATGGATGGATGGGTTAGGTTGGGGTTAACTCATGGGTTAGGGCTTTTCCTCCAAACTTTCCTCTGACACTTTTTTTGATGTGGTTTTCAAATGGAAAACAGAAGAAACCTTAGTGTTCGGCAAATTCTGAGTCCAGGTCCAATGTACGACAGCTACGGTGTCATGGGAGGGGACATGGTCCACCCAGGGACATGGTAGGGGACATGGGGACATGGTTCACCCAGGGACATGGTAGTGGACATGGGGACATGGTCCACCCAGGACTATGATGACTGTGGGTCCTACAGTGGACAGAGTTCTGATGTGGTCCAGGTGGACTTGAGTCTGTCCACTTCTGGATCTAAAGCTTTAATCCAGTTTTAAAGGAGACTGTTGTTGTCCACACTGGGCTGAACCAGGTTTATGTCCCCTTTAAAGTTGGACACTTTAACATGGACACCCACGGGGACTGACCCAGGTCTGGATCCAGCCTCATGTGAAGGAACAGCAGGTTTGGGTGTCCCACATAAGCCCCGAGGTTTATAAAGAAACCCTGGAATGAAAAGGCGATAAGGACAGATGGTTAACTGGACCAATTTGATGTGGGACTGTCCCCAAACAGTCCAAGGGTTAGGGTTAGGGTTCCTGTCCACAACAGTCCAGTGTCCACAAGAGCCAAAGAACATGTGACTGCCGTTGTCATGACAACGAAGGAGGCCTCTAAACACACCCTTTAGAATAGAGAGGATGTCCCCATCAGTCCCTTAGAGAGGATGTCCCCATCAGCCTGTTAGAAAGGACAGCCCCTTAGAAAGGACATCCCCATCAGCCCCTTAGAAAAGATGTCCCCATCAGCTCTTTAGGGTGGACATCCCCATCAGCCCCTTAGAGAGGATGTTCCCACCAGCCCCTTAGGGAGGATGTCCCCTTAGAGGACATCGCCACATTGACATTTGTCCATGAGACAACAGAAGACAATCCCGTCCCTTCATCTGAGGCCAGTAGCTCCAACAGAGCGTCAAAGGGACACTTCCTGTCTGCACGGACCAATCAGAAGCCATGTTATCACAAAAGGACAATCACACAGTCACTACCCACAATGCTTTTGGGTAGAGGACCGTATGCACAGACTTACATAAAGTATTAATGAAAAAAATGAAGTATTAATGAAAAAAATGAAGTATTAATGCAAATGCAATCACTTTATATTTGTTGACAAATGTTTCTATATTTGATATGTATCTGATTATGAACCAAGACAATGATCACCTTTGTGCCATGTTTTCAAATCCATGTTATTCTTTTATGCAAGACGATTAGGACCTGTTTTTATTCTGACCTGTTTTTACTGTGTTTTTTGGTGTTTTTCTTGGAATGTACCCCAGTGTGAGTTTGTTTGTGTGTTGGTCTATCTGCCATTACAGTATTATTGTGTCCAGTCTGTAACAGTATTATTGTGCTTTGGCAGCTCTGTAGCAGGGAACCGTCACCATCATCGTCATCATTATTATTATCATTATTATTATTATTATTTTTATTATTATTATTATCGTTATTATTATCGTTATTATTATTGTTCTTTGTATTAGTATTTGGATCTTGTGTTTGCGTCCTTTGAAGTCAACAGATTTTGTTCATTTGTTGTTTCTGTTCAAACTCAGCTGAAGTCAAACCCCTGTCATGTGAGTTTTCTGTTTCTGATTCCTTTGATTGAATATGTGAAGTCACATGACTGACACTGACTGTGTGTGTATGTATGTGTGTGTTGAATACACAGTTGGATTAGCATTTGCTAGCATTAGCATTATAGCTAGAATCAAGAGGACAGGTACCTGATGGCTTCGTCTGTTCAGGAAAAATAACTTGTGTTTGGCCTGTTTTAGCAGAAGGCCCAATCCCATTTCACCCCTTGGCCCCTCCCCCTTACCCCTCCCCCTCCATTTTGTTTGTTCATATGAAGGGGTAGGGGTGTTCCGATTCTCAATAAGTCAGAGGGGTAGGGGTAAGGGGTAGGGCCAAGGTGGAGGGGTAAGGAGGGAAGGGGAGGGATAAGGGGTAGGGCCAAGGGGGAGGGGTAAGGGGGGAGGGCCAAGGGGTAGGGGTAAGGAGGGAAGGGGAGGGGTAAAGGGAGGGGAAAGGGGTAGGGGTGAATTGGGATTGGGCCTAAATCTCAGTTCTGTGCTTGAATTCCTATTTCTTATTTCATGTCAGTTCTGCATTTGTCAGATTATACACACATATTTTCCACCTTTCACTTGTTATTGAACGCCGTTTGATCACGTGAATTTATGCCCAGATCTGTGGTTCCCATCAGCCCCACCCACAGTGGGTGGAGTTGGACATGGGTAGGGTTAGGGTTAGGTCCATCATGGTGGATCCTTATTTCTGCGTCTTTATTTTGACAGATTAAAATGACAGACGTGCAGTAGATTGGCTGTTCCCATGGTAACGCCTGCACATGATGGAAGCGGTAAAACCGTTCCATTAGTTGTTTGAAGGTGAAGCTCATCTGTGACCTGAGGAGGTTCAATAAACCAGTGAACACATTTATTCAGACTAACACATGTTCTAGGTTTAATTCAAAACAACCTGAGAAGAACTGGAGGAAAACCTGGTCCCATTAAGACCCAGTTTAGACCAAGAACTGGAAGAAAACCTGGGCCCCATTAAGACCCAGTTAAGACCACAATGTTCTGGTGCAAATGATAACTTCCACTTCCATTCCACTGGAGGGTTTGGGTTAAAGGGTTCCAAAGGCATCAGTGAAGGATTTCTGAGGTATTTAAACCTTTTTCAACCCTTTTTTGATGAGGGGGGGTGGGGTCATCAGCGCCCCCCAGTGGTCGCACATAAGGCTATAGTGTGTGGTCCAAAAACTGAAATTCTGATCATAATTTTAATTTTTTTTAAAAAACACCTGTAAATAGTTCCATAGGCATTGATAGATGATTTCTGAGGTATTTAAACTTTAACAAGTTTTAAGTTGGTCATTAGTGCCCCAAAATTTTTATTTCACTTAAAAACAGTTCTAAATACTCCCCAAGACATGAACAAGTCATTCCTAATGTATTGAACTGTGTTTTAAGTTACTTTTGAAGGGGAGTCATCAGTACCCCCCCGGCGGTCACACATAAGACTATATAGTATGTGCTCCAAAAGATTAAATTTTGGTCAAAATTTTTTTTGACTTAAAAACAGTTTGAAATCATCTCCAAGACATCAACACGTAATTTCTGAGGTACTTAAATGTCGTTCAAGTCACTTTTGAGGGGGTTAATCAGCGCCCCCCCCGCCCCCCCTTTGGAGTATGTGCTGCCAAAATTGAAATTTTAATCAAAATTTTTATTTCACCTAAAAACAGATCTAAATAATCCCCAAGACATCAACAAGTCATTTCTGAAATATTTCAGTGTGTTTTAAGTAACTTCTGAGGGGGGTCATCAGCATCCTCCAGGTGGTCAAAAATAAGACTGTAGTATTTGCTCCAAAAAATAAAATTTTGGTTAAAATATTTATTTCACTTTAAAAGAGTTATAAATCATCACCAAAACATAAACAACTAATTTCTTAGGTATATAAGTGTGTTTTAAGAAATTTTTGAGGTGGGCCATCAGCGCCCTTCCAGTGGTCAAACATAAGACTATAGTATGTGCTCCAAAAAAGGAGATTTAGGTCAAATTTTTTATTTCACTTTAAAAATGTTCTATATCATCCCCAAGACATCAACAAGTCATTTCTGAGGTATTTAAGTGTGTGTTAAGTCACTTCTGAGGGGGGTCATCAGCACCCCCCAGTGGTCAAACATAAGACTATAATATGTGCTCCAAAAAGTGAAATTTTGGTTAAAATTTTTATTTCACTTTAAAAATGTTCTGTATCACCCCCAACACATCAACAAGTCATTTCTGAGGTATTTAAGTGTGTGTTAAGTCACTTCTGAGGGGGGTCATCAGCATCCCCCAGGTGGTCAAAAATATGACTGTAGTATTTGATCTAAAATATAAAATTTTGGTTAAAATTTTTATTTGACTTTAAAGAGTTCTAAATCATCCCGGAAGCATAAACAAGTAATTTCTTAGGTATTTAAGTATGTTTTGAAAAAATTTTGAAGGGGGTCATCAGCGCCCTCCCAGTGGTCAATCATAAGACTAAAGTAGGTGCTCCAAAAAAGGAAATTTTGGTCAAATTTTTAATATCACTTAAAAACAGTTCTAAATCATCCCCAAGACATCAATATGTCATTTCTAATTTATTTAAGTGTGCTTAAAGCATCAATTTAGGGGGTCATCAAAACGCCCCCGGTGGTCAAAAATAAGACTGTAGTATGTGCTCCAAAAAATAAAAATTTGGTCAAAATTTTTATTTCACTTAAAAACAGTTCTAAATAATCCCAAAGACATCAACAAGTCATCTCTGAGGTACTTAAGTGTGTTTTAAGTATATTTTGAAGGGGGGTGGTCATCAGCGCCCCCAGTGGTCGAAGATAAGACTATAGTATGTGCTCCAAAAAATGAAATTTTGATCAAAATTTTTGTTTCACTGAAAAACAGTTCTAAATAATCCCCAAGACATCAGTGAGTCATTTCTAATTCAATTAAGCGTGTTTTAAGCAACATGTTAGGGGGTCATCAGTGCTCCCCCATGGTCAAAAATAAGACTGTATGTGCTCCAAAAAAATAAATTTTGGTCAAAATTTTTATTTCACTTAAAAACAGATCTAAATAATCCCCAAGACATCAACAAGTCATCTCTGAGATATTTAAGTGTGTTTGAAGAACATTATGGGGGGGGGGCGTCATCAGCGCCCCCAGTGGTCGAAGATAAGACTATAGTATGTGCTCCAAAAAATGTAATTTTGGTGAAAACTTTTATTTCACTAAAAAACAGTTCTAAATAATCCCGAAGACATCAACAAGTCATCTCTGAGGTATTTAAGTGTCTTTTAAGTACATTTTGAAGGAGGAGTCATCAGCGCCCCCAGTGGTCGAAGATAAGTCTATAGTATGTGCTCCAAAAAATGTAATTTTGGTGAAAACTTTTATTTCACTTAAAAACAGTTCTAAATAATCCTGAAGACATCAACAAGTCATCTCTGAGCTATTTAAGTGTCTTTTAAGTACATTTTGAAGGAGGAGTCATCAGCGCCCCCCAGTGGTCGAAGATGAGACTATAGTATGTCCTTTAAAACATGAAATTTTGATCAAAATTTTGTTTCACTGAAAAACAGTTCTAATTCACCCCCAAGACATCAGTGAGTCATTACTAATGTATTTAAGTGTGTTTTAAGCAACATGTTAGGGGGTCATCAGTCCTCCCCCATGGTCAAAAATAAGACTATAGTTTGTGCTCCAAAAAATTAAATTTTGGTCAATGTTTTAATTTCACCTAAACACAGTTCTAAATAATCCCCAAGAAATCAACAAGTCATCTCTCAGGTATTTAAGTGTGTTTTAAGTACATTATGAGGGGGGGAGTCATCAGCGCCCCCAGTGGTCGAAGATAAGACTATAATATGTGCTCCAAAACATGAACTTTTGGTCAAATTTTTAATTTCAATTAAAAACACTTCTAATTCACCCCCAAGACATCAGTAAGTCATTTCTAATTTAATTAAGTGTGTTTTAGGCAACATTTTAGGGGGTCATCAGCACCCTCCCAGTGGTCAAAAAAAAGACTGTAGTATGTGCTCCAAAAACTTAAATTTTGGTGAAAACTTTATTTCACTTTAAAACAGTTCTAAATAATCCCCAAGACATCAACAAGTACTCTGAGGTATTTAAGTGTGTTTTAAGTATATTTTGAAGGGGGGTGGTCATCAGCGCCCCCAGTGGTCGAAGATAAGACTATAGTATGTGCTCCAAAAAAGGACATTTTGGTCAAATTTTTTATTTCACCTAAAAACAGTTCTAAATAATTCCCAAGACATCAACAAGTCATCTCTGAGGTATTTAAGTGTGTTTTAAGTACATTTTGAGGGGGGGAGGGTCATCAGCGCCCCCAGTGGTCGAAAATAAGACTATAGTATGTCCTTAAAAAAATGAAATTTTGGTCAAAATTTTTATTTCACTTAAAAACAGATCAAAAAATGAAATTTTGGTCAGATTTTTATTTCCCTTTTAAACAGTTCTAAATAATCCCCAAGAAATGAACAAGTCATCTCTGAGGTATTTAAGTGTGTTTTAAGTCACTTTCTCAAGGGGTCATAAACCCCCCCCCCCCCCCCCCCCCAGTGGTCGAACATAAGATGTATGTGCTGCCAAAATTGAAATTTTAATCAAAATTTTTATTTCACCTAAAAAAAGATCTAAATAATCCCCAAGAAATCAACAAGTCATTTCTGAAATATTTCAGTGTGTTTTAAGTAACTTCTGGGGGGGTCATCAGCATCCTCCAGGTGGTCAAAAATAAGACTGTAGTATTTGCTCCAAAAACTAAAATTTTGGTTAAAATATTTATTTCAATTTAAAAGAGTTCTAAATCATCCCCAAAACATAAACAACTCATTTCTTAGGTATTTCAGTGTGTTTTAAGAAATTTTTGAGGTGGGCCATCAGCGCCCTTCCAGTGGTCAAACATAAGACTATAGTATGTGCTCCAAAAAAGGAGATTTTGGTCAAATTTTTTATTTCACTTTAAAAATGTTCTATATCATCCCCAAGACACCAACAAGTCATTTCTGAGGTATTTAAGTGTGTGTTAAGTCACTTCTGAGGGGGGTCATCAGCGCCCCCCCCGGTGGTCAAACATAAGACTATAATATGTGCTCCAAAAAGTGAAATTTTGGTTAAATTTTTTATTTCATTTTAAAAATGTTCTATATCATCCCCAACACATCAACAAGTCATTTCTGAGGTATTTAAGTGTGTGTTAAGTCACTTCTGAGGGGGGTCATCAGCATCCCCCAGGTGGTCAAAAATATGACTGTAGTATTTGATCTAAAATATAAAATTTTGGTTAAAATTTTTATTTGACTTTAAAGAGTTCTAAATCATCCCCAAAGCATAAAAAAGTAATTTCTTAGGTATTTAAGTATGTTTTGAAAAATTTTTTTGAAGGGAGTCATTAGCGCCCTCCCAGTGGTCAATCATAAGACTAAAGTAGGTGCTCCAAAAAAGGAAATTTTGGTCAAATTTTTAATTTCACTTAAAAACAGTTCTAAATCATCCCCAAGACATCAATGAGTCATTTCTAATTTATTTAAGTGTGTTTAAAGCATCAATTTAGGGGGTCATCAACACGCCCCCGGTGGTCAAAAATAAGACTGTAGTATGTGCTCCAAAAAATAAAAATTTGGTCAAAATTTTTATTTCACTTAAAAACAGTTCTAAATAATCCCAAAGACATTAGCAAGTCATTTCTGAGGTATTTAAGTGTGTTTTAAGTACATTTTTCAAGGGGTCATCAGCGTCCACCCGGTGGTTGAAAATAAGACTGTAGTATGTGCTCCAAAACATGAAATTTTGGTCAAAATTTTTATTTCACTTTAAAATGTGCTATATCATCTCCAAGACATCATCAAGTCATGTCTGAGATATTTAACTGTGTTTTAAGTACATTTTGAGGGGGTGGTCATCAACGCCCCCCAGTGGTCGAAAAAAGACTGTAGTTTTTGCTCTAAAGAATTAAATTTTGGTGAAAACTTTTATTTCACTTAAAAACAGTTCTAAATAATCCCCAAGACATCAACAAGTCATCTCTGAGGTATTTAAGTGTGTTTTAAGTATATTTTGAAGGGGGGTGGTCATCAGCGCCCCCAGTGGTCGAAGAAAAGACTATAGTATGTCCTCCAAAAAATGAAATTTTGATCAAAATTTTTGTTTCACTGAAAAACAGTTCTAAATAATCCCCAAGACATCAGTGAGTCATTTCTAATGTATTTAAGTGTGTTTTAAGCAACATTTTGAGGGGGTCATCAGCACCCTCCCGGTGGCCAAAAAAAAGACTGTACTATGTGCTCCAAAAAATGAAATTTTGGTCAAAATTTTTATTTCACTTAAAAACAGATCTAAATAATCCCCAAGAAATCAACAAATCATCTCTGAGGTATTTAAGTGTGTTTTAAGTACATTTTGAAGGAGGGGTCATCAGCGCCCCCAGTGGTCGAAGATAAGACTATAGTATGTCCTCCAAAACATGAAATTTTGGTCAAAATTTTTATTTCACTTAAAAACAGATCTAAATAATCCCCAAGACATCAACAAGTCATGTCTGAGGTATTTAAGTGTGTTTTAAGTACATTTTGAGGGGGTGGTCATCAGCGCCCCCCAGTGGTCGAAGATAAGACTATAGTATGTCCTCCAAAACATGAAATTTTTATCAAAATTTTTGTTTCACTGAAAAACACTTCTAATTCACCCCCAAAACATCAGTGAGTCATTTCTAATGTATTTAAGTGTGTTTTAGGCAACATTTTAGGGGGTCATCAGCACCCTCCCGGTGGTCAAAAATAAGACTGTAGTATATGCTCCAAAAAATGAAATTTTGGTCAAAATTTTTATTTCACTTGAAAACAGTTCTAAATAATCCCCAAGACATCAACAAGTCATCTCTTAGGTATTTAAGTGTGTTTTAAGTACATTTTGAGGGGGGGTCATCAGCACCCCCCAGTGGTCAAAAATAAGAGTATAGTATGTGCTCCCAAAAAAAAAATATTTTGGTCAAAATTTTTATTTCACTTGAAAACAGTTCTAAATCATCCCCAAGACATCATTGAGTCATTTCTAATTTAATTAAGTGTGTTTTAGGCAACATGTCAGGGGGTAATCAGCGCCCCCCCATGGTCAAAAATAAGACTATAGTTTGTGCTCCAAAAAATTTTATTTTGGCCAATATTTTAATTTCACCTAAACACAGTTCTAAATAATCCCCAAGGCATCAACAAGTCATGTCTGCGGTATTTAACTGTGTCTTAAGTACATTTTGAGGGGGGGTTATCAGCGCCCCTCAGTTGTTGAAAATAAGACTATAGTATGTTCTCCAAAAAATGAAATTTTGGTCAAAATTTTTATTTCACTTAAAAACAGATCTAAATAATC
Source organism: Sphaeramia orbicularis (assembly GCF_902148855.1). Classification (NCBI taxonomy): domain Eukaryota; kingdom Metazoa; phylum Chordata; class Actinopteri; order Kurtiformes; family Apogonidae; genus Sphaeramia; species Sphaeramia orbicularis. The sequence goes on along the minus strand of NW_021941580.1, from coordinate 238,453 downwards.
CCCAAGACATCAACAAGTCATCTCTGAGGTATTTAAGTGTGTTTTAAGTATATTTTGAGGGGGGGTCATCAGCGCCCCCAGTGGTCGGATATAAGACTATAATATGTGCTCCAAAAAATGAGATTTTGGTCAAATTTTTTTATTTCAATTAATAACACTTCTAATTCACCCCCAAGACATCAGTAAGTCATTTCTAATGTATTTAAGTGTGTTTTAAGCAACATTTTAGGGGGTCATCAGCACCCTCCCGGTGGTCAAAAATAAGACTGTAGTATGTGCTCCAAAAAATGAAATTTTGGTCAAAATTTTTTATTTCACTTAAAAACAGTTCTAAATAATTCCAAAGACATCAGCAAGTCATTTCTGAGGTATTTAAGTGTGTTTTAAGTACATTTTTCAAGAGGTCATCAGCGCCCACCCAGTGGTCGAAAATAAGACTGTAGTATGTGCTCCAAAACATTAAATTTTGGTCAAAATTTTTATTTCACTTTAAAATGTGCTATATCATCCACAAGACATCATAAAGTCATGTCTGAGGTATTTAACTGTGTTTTAAGTACATTTTGAGGGGGTGGTCATCAGCGCCCCCCAGTGGTTGAAGATCAGACTATAGTATGTCCTCCAAAACATGAAATTTTGATCCAAATTTTTGTTTCACTGAAAAACAGTTCTAAATAATCCCCAAGACATCAGTGAGTCATTTCTAATGTATTTAAGTGTGTTTTAAGCAACATTTTAGGGGTCATCAGCACCCTCCCAGTGGTCAAAAATAAGACTGTAGTATGTGCTCCAAAAAATGAAACTTTGGTCAAAATTTTTATTTCACTTGAAAACAGTTCTAAATAATCCCCAAGACATCAACAAGTCATCTCTGAGGTATTTAAGTGTGTTTTAAGTACATTTTGGGGGGGGGGGTCATCAGCACCCCCCAGTGGTCAAAAATAAGGCTATAGTATGTCCTCCAAAACATGAAATGTTTGTGCTCCCTAAAAATGAAATTTTGGTCAAAATTTTTATTTCACTTGAAAACAGTTCTAAATCATTCCCAAGACATCAATGAGTTATTTCTAATTTAATTAAGCGTGTTTTAAGCAACATGTTAGGGGGTCATCAGCGCCCCCCCATGGTCAAAAATAAGACTATAGTTTGTGCTCCAAAAAAATTAATTTTGGTCAATATTTTAATTTCACCTAAACACAGTTCTAAATAATCCCCAAGACATCAGCAAGTCATGTCTGCAGTATTTAACTGTGTCTTAAGTACATTTTGAGCGGGGGTTATCAGCGCCCCCCCCCCAGTGGTCGAAAATAAGACTATAGTATGTTCTCCAAAAAATGAAATTTTGGTCAAAATTTTTAATTCACTTAAAAACAGATCTAAATAATCCCCAAGACATCAGCAAGTCATGTCTGAGGTATTTAAGTGTGTTTTAAGTACATTATGAGGGGGGGAGTCATCAGTGCCCCCAGTGGTCGAAGATAAGACTATAATATGTGCTCCAAAAAATGAACTTTTGGTCAAATTTTTAACTTCAATTAAAAACACTTCTAATTCACCCCCAAGACATCAGTAAGTCATTTCTAATTTAATTAAGTGTGTTTTAGGCAACATTTTAGGGGGTCATCAGCACCCTCCCGGTGGTCAAAAATAAGACTGGATGTGCTCCAAAATATAAAAATTTGGTCAAAATTTTTATTTCACTTAAAAACAGTTCTAAATAATCCCAAAGACATCAGCAACTCATTTCTGAGGTACTTAAGTGTGTTTTAAGTACATTTTTCAAGGGGTCATCAGCGTCCACCCGGTGGTCAAACATAAGACTATAAGTATGTGCTCCAAAAAACGAAATTTTGGTCAAAATTTTTATTTCACTTAAAAACAGATCTAAATAGTTCCCAAGACATTAACAAGTCATCTCTGAGATATTTAAGTGTGTTTTAAGAACATTATGAGGGGGGGGGGGGGTTATCAGCGCCCCCAGTGGTCGAAGATGTGCTCCAAAAAATGAAATTTTGGTCAAATTTTCATTTCAATTAAAAACACTTCTAATTCACCCCCAAGACATCAGTGAGTCATTTCTAATGGATTTAAGTGTGTTTTAGGCAACATTTTAGGGGGTCATCAGCACCCTCCCAGTGGTCAAAAATAAGACCACTGGGTATGTGCTCCAAAAAATAAAAATTTGGTCAAAAATTTTTATTTCACTTAAAAACAGTTCTAAATAATCCCAAAGACCTTAGCAAGTCATTTCTGAGGTATTTAGGTGTGTTTAAGTACATTTTTCAAGGGGTCATCCGCGCCCACCCGGTGGTTGAAAATAAGACTGTAGTATGTGCTCCAAAACATGAAATTTTGGTCAAAATTTTCATTTCACTTTAAAATGTGCTATATCATGTCCAAGACATCATCAAGTCATGTCTGAGATATTTAACTGTGTTTTAAGTACATTTTGAGGGGGTGGTCACCAGCGCCCCCCAGTGGTCGAAAAAAGACTGTAGTTAATGCTCTAAAGAATTAAATTTTGGTGAAAACTTTTATTTCACTTGAAAACAGTTCTAAATCATCCCCAAGACATCAATGAGTTATTTCTAATTTAATTAAGCGTGTTTTAAGCAACATGTTAGGGGGTCATCAGCGCCCCCCCATGGTCAAAAATAAGACTGTATGTGCTCCAAAAAAAATAAATTTTGGTCAATATTTTAATTTCACCTAAACACAGTTCTAAATAATCCCCAAGACATCAACAAGTCATGTCTGAGGTATTTAAGTGTGTTTTAAGTACATTTTGAAGGAGGGGTCATCAGCGCCCCCAGTGGTCAAAGATAAGACTATAGTATGTCCTCCAAAACATGAAATTTTGGTCAAAATTTTTATTTCACTTAAAAACAGATCTAAATAATCCCCAAGACATCAACAAGTCATGTCTGAGGTATTTAAGTGTGTTTTAAGTACATTTTGAGGGGGTGGTCATCAGCGCCCTCCAGTGGTCAAAGATAAGACTATAGTATGTCCTCCAAAACATGAAATTTTGGTCAAAATTTTTATTTCACTTAAAAACAGTTCTAAATAATCCCCAAGACATCAACAAGTCATCTCTTAGGCATTTAAGTATGTTTTAAGTACATTTTGAGGGGGGGGTCATCAGCACCCCCCAGTGGTCAGAAATAAGAGTATAGTATGTCCTTAAAAAAATGAAATTTTGGTCAAAATTTTTATTTCACTTAAAAACAGATCTAAATAATCCCCAAGAAATCAACAAATCATCTCTGAGGTATTTAAGTGTGTTTTAAGTACATTTTGAAGGAGGGGTCATCAGCGCCCCCAGTGGTCGAAGATAAGACTATAGTATGTCCTTCAAAACATGAAATTTTGGTCAAAATTTTTATTTCACTTGAAAACAGTTCTAAATAATTCCAAAGACATCAGCAAGTCATTTCTGAGGTATTTAAGTGTGTTTTAAGTACATTTTGAGGGGGTGGTCATCAGCGCCCCCCAGTGGTCGCAGATAAGAATATAGTATGTCCTCCAAAACATGAAATTTTGATCAAAATTTTTGTTTCACTGAAAAACACTTCTAATTCGCCCCCAAAACATCAGTGAGTCATTTCTAATGTATTTAAGTGTGTTTTAAGCAACATTTTAGGGGGTCATCAGCACCCTCCTGGTGGTCAAAAATAAGACTGTAGTATGTGCTCCAAAAAATGAAACTTTGGTCAAAATTTTTATTTCACTTAAAAACAGTTCTAAATAATCCCCAAGACATCAACAAGTCATCTCTGAGGTATTTAAGTGTGTTTTAAGTACATTTTGAGGGGGGGTCATCAGCACCCCCCAGTGGTCAAAAATAAGGCTATAGTATGTGCTCCCTAAAAATGAAATTTTGGTCAACATTTTTATTTCACTTGAAAACAGTTCTAAATCATCCCCAAGACGTCATTGAGTCATTTCTAATTTAATTAAGTGTGTTTTAAGTAACATGTTAGGGGGTCATCAGCACCCCCCCATGGTCAAAAATAAGACTATAGTTTGTGCTCCAAAAAAATTAATTTTGGTCAATATTTTAATTTCACCTAAACACAGTTCTAAATAATCCCCAAGACATACACAAGTCATGTCTGAGGTATTTAACTGTGTCTTAAGTACATTTTAGGGATGCACCGATACCACTTTTTTCCAGACCGAGTACGAGTACTTACATGTGAGTACTTGCCAATACCGAGTACTGATCCTAGTCCTTAATAATCCCATTCCAGTTATTAATTCCTTTTGTAAATGTGCTTTATTGTCGGTGTCATTAGTGTGACTGGAACAAAGTGTTGCTACTGACATTTAATGTGTTGGAATGAGCGTTTGGCAATTAATCCACCAGGGGGCGCCACTCTGAATTAACCATACTGGACAAATACCACGAATAAGAGGAAAGTTTTTTGAGAAGAAGAAGAAAGTCAGTAATAACAAACATGAAGATGACAGAGGCAACACTAATGTGATACTAATATTACAGCATTTTCACTGATAAGGTTTAAAAGTTTAGCTTCAGCAGGAAGAGAAAAGACAAATGAGTGAGAAGTTTCATTTTCACTTCCGCTGGCGGCGGTCCGCACCGCTCCGTACACCCGGTGGTATTCTCTGTCTCCACCAGCACCTGGAAAATGGATGGAATGTATGCAGAGGACGGACAGAACGCTGCGTCCGTATCTGTCTGTGTCTTTAACGTTACTTGCAGTCAGCGTTACTTTTATCACTGTCGCTTATTTTGAAAAATCTCCACACATCACACACATTATTCAATAATGTGTGTGGAATAGGGGAAGCAGAAATAAGCCTCCGGCTTCAGCTTCTGCCTTTTTCAGTTACAAAATGTGTTAATTTTATGTTTGCTTGTTTTTTAATATTTATGTGTTTTGTTTTGTTGTTTTTTTTTTTTTAATATGTATATGTTTTGTATTTTGTATTTAACTGAAATAAAAATTCATTCATTCATACATTATTCCACTGCCGCATACCTGCTGCACTGAACTGTGAATGTCACACGGCCGTAAGTGGTATCGGTGCATTTGTACCAGATTACTTTTACGAGTATGTGTACGAGTACACACACGGAGTATCGGAGCCAATACCCAATACTGGTATCAGTATCGGAAAATCCCTAGTACATTTTGAGGGGGGGTTGTCGGCGCCCCCAGGGGTCGAAAATAAGACTATAGTATGTGCTCCAAAAAATTTAATTTTGGTGAAAACTTTTATTTCTCTAAAAAACAGATCTAAATAATCCCCAAGACATCAACAAGTCATGTCTGAGGTAACTGTGTTTTAAGTACATTTTGAAGGGGGGTGGTCATCAGCGCCCCAAGTGGTCAAAGATAAGACTATAGTATGTCCTCCAAAACATGAAATTTTGATCCAAATTTTTGTTTCACTAAAAAACACTTCTAATTCACCCCCAAGACATCAGTGAGTCATTTCTAATGTATTTAAGTGTGTTTTAAGCAACATTTTAGGGGGTCATCAGCACCCTCCCGGTGGTCAAAAATAAGACTGTAGTATATGCTCCAAAAAATGAAATTTTGGTCAAAATTTTTATTTCATTTAAAAACAGTTCTCAATAATCCCCAAGACATCAACAAGTCATCTCTGAGGTATTTAAGTGTGTTTTCAGTAACTTCTGAGGGGGGTCATCAGCATCCCCCAGGTGGTCAAACATAAGACTGTAGTATTTGCTCCAAAAAATAAAATTTTGATCAAAATTTTTATTTCACTTAAAAACAGTTGTAAATCTTCACCAAGACGTCGACAAGTCATTTCTGAAGTATTCAAGTGTGTTTCAAGTCACTTTTTAGGGGAACTTCAGTGCCCTCCTCGTGGTGAAACATAAATCTGAAGTATGTGCTCCCTAAAAATGAAATTTTGGTCAAAATTTTTATTTCACTTTAAAACAGTTCTAAATCATTCTGAAGACATCAACAAATAAGTTTTCAGGTTTTTAAATTTTTTTTAAGTACATTTTGAGGGGGGGTCATCAGCACCCCCCAGTGGTCGAAGAAAAGACTATAATATGTGCTCCAAGAAATGAAATTATGGTCAAATTTTTATTTCAATTAAAAACACTTCTAATTCACCCCCAAGACATCATTAAGTCATTTCTAATGTATTTAAGTGTGTTTTAAGCAACATTTTAGGGGGCCATCAGCACACTCCCGGTGGTAAAAAAAAAAAATAAAAATAAGACCATAGTATGTGCTCCAAAAAATGAAATTTTGGTCAAAATTTTTATTTCACTTAAAAACAGTTCAAAATCATCCCCAAGAGATCAACAAGTCATCTCTGAGGTATTTAAGTGTGTTTAAGTTCATTTTGAGGGGGGGTCATCAGCATCCTCCAGGTGGTCAAAAACAGGACCATAGTACGTGCTCCAAACATTAAATTTTTGTCAAAATTTTTATTTCACCTAAAAACAGTTCTAAATAATACCCAAGACATCAACAAGTCATCTCTGAGGCATTTAAGTGTGTTTTAGGTACATTTTTTTGAGGAGGGGGTCATCAGTGCTCCCCCAGTGGTTTAAACAAAAGACTATAGTATGTGCTCCAAAAAATTAAATTTTGGTCAAAATTTTTTTTTCACTTTAAAAGAGTTCTTAATCATCCCTAAAATATCAACAAATAATTTCTGAGGTATTTAAGTGTGTTTTATGTACATTTTTCGGGGGGTCATCAGCGCCCCCTGGGTGGTCCAACATAAGACTGTAGTATGTGCTCCAAACAAGGAAATTTTGGTCAACATTTTTATTTCACTTAAAAACGGTTCTAAATATCCCCAAGACATCAAGAAGTCATTTCTGAGGTATTTAAGTGTGTTTTAAGTTACTTTTGAGGGTGGTCATCAGCACCCCCCAGGTGGTCAAACATAAGACTATCGTATGTGCTCCAGAAAATGAATTTTTTTTCCAAATATTTTTATTTCACTCAAAAACAGTTCTAAATCATTCCCCAAGACATAAACAAGTAATTTCTGAGGTATTTAAGTGTGTTTTAAGTCACTTTTGAGGGGGGTCATCAGCGCCCCCCAGTAGTATTTACATGTATTTATACATTTGTACTAGTATTTATATGTATTTATACATTAGTTCTAGTATTTATAAGTATGTATATATTTGCACTAGTATTTATATGTATTTATACATTTGTAGTAGTATTTATACATTTTTACCAGTATTTATATGTATTTATACATTTGCACTAGTATTTATATATATTTATGTATTTGCACAAGTATTTATATGTATTTATGTATTTGCACTAGTATTTATATGTATTCATACATTTGTACTTGTGTTTATATGTATTTATACATTTGTACTATTATTTTTATGAATTTATACATTTGTACAAGTATTTGTGTACTCATATATTTGCACTAGTATTTAAATGTATTTATATATTTGTACTAGTATTTACATGTATTTATACATTTGTACTAGTATTTATATGTATTCATACATTTTGCTAGCATTTATATGTATTTATACATCCATCCATCCATCCATCCATTATCTTCCGCTTATCCGGGGCCGGGTCGCGGGGGTAACAGTCTAAGCAGGGATGCCCAGACTTCCCTCTCCCTAGACTTCCCTCTCCTCAGACTCCTCCTCCAGCTCTTCCAGGGGGACCCCGAGGTGTTCCCAGGCCAGCCGAGAGACATAGTCTCTCCAGCGGTTCCTGGGTCTTCCCCAAGGTCTCCTCCCGGTGGGACATGCCCGGAACACCTCCCCAGCGAGGCGTCCGGGAGACATCCGAAACAGATGCCCGAGTCACCTCAGCTGGTCCCTCTCAACACGGAGGGGCAGCAGTTCTACTCCGAGCTCCTCCCTGGGGACTGAGCTCCTCCCCCTGTCCCTAAGGGTGCGCCCAGCCACCCTGCGGAGGAAACTCATTTCGACCGCTTGTATCCGGGATCTTGTCCTTTCGGTCCTGACCCAAAGTTCAGGACCATAGGTGAGGGTAGGAACGTAGATTGACCGGTAAATCCAGAGCTTCTCCTCTCGGCTCAGCTCCTTCTTTACCACAACCGACCGATACAGTGACTGCATCACTGCAGATGCTGCACCGATCCGTCTGTCAATCTCACGCTCCATCTTTCCCTCGCTCGTGAACAAGACCCCAAGATACTTGAACTCCTCCACTTGGGGCAAAGACTCCCCACCGACCCGGAGAGGGCAGACCACCTTTTTCCGGTTGAGAACCATGGCCTTGGATTTGGAGGTGCTGATCCTCATTCTGCTCGCTTCACACTCGGCTCCAAACCGCCCCAGGGCACGCTGAAGGTCCAGGTCTGATGAGGCCAACAGGACAACGTCATCTGCAAAAAGCAGAGATGAAATCCTGTGGTCCCCAAACCGGACCCCCTCCGGCCCCTGGCTGCACCTAGAAATTCTGTCCATAAAAATTTTGAACAGAACCGGTGACAAAGGGCAGCCCTGCCGGAGTCCAACATGTACCTGGAACAGGTCTGACTTACTACTGGCAATGTGACCCAGGCTCCTGCTTCGGTCATACAAGGACCGGACTGCCCTTAACAAAGGACCCTGGACCCTATACTCCTGAAGCACCCCCCACAGGATACCACGAGGGACACAGTCGAACGCTTTCTCCAGATCCACAAAACACATGTGGACTGGTTGGGCGAACTCCCATGAACCCTCAAGGACCTGATGGAGAGTATAGAGCTGGTTCAGTGTTCCGCAACCGGGACGAAAACCGCATTGTTCCTCCTGGATCCGAGGTTCGACTATCGGTCTGATCCCCCTCTCCAGTACCTGGAATACACTTTCCCTGGGAGGCTGAGGAGTGTGATTCCCCTGTGGTTGGAGCACATCCTCCGGTCCCCCTTCTTAAAAAGGGGGACCACCATCCTGGTCTGCCAGTCCAGAGGTACTGTCCCCGACTGCCACGCGATGTTACAGAGACGTGTCAGCCAAGACAGTCCCTGCACATCCAGAGACTTAAGGTACTCAGGGTGAATCTCTTCCACCCCCGGTGCCCTGCCACCAAGGAGCTGTCCAACCACCTCAGTGACTTCAGCTTGGGTGATGGACCAGTCCACCTCTGAGACCTCAGCCTCTGCTTCCTCTATGGAAGACGTGACAGCGGGATTGAGGAGATCCTCAAAGTATTCCTTCCACCGTCCGACAACATCCCCAGTTGAGGTCAGCAGCTCCCCACTTCCACTGTAAACAGTGTTGGTGGTGCACTGCTTTCCCCTCCTGAGGCGCCGGATGGTTTGACAGAATTTCCTCGAGGCCGACCGATAGTCCTCCTCCATGGCCTCCCCAACTCCACCCAGACCCGAGTTTTTGCCTCCACAACTACGCCTGGCCTGCTGGTACCCATCAGCTGCCTCGGGAGTCCCATGGGCCAACAAAGCCCAATAAGACTCCTTCTTCAGCTTGACGGCATCCCTTACTTCCAGGGTCCACCACCGGGTTCGGGGATTGCCACCACGACAGGCACCGGAGACCCTGCGACCACAGCTCCGAGCAGCCGCTTCAACATTGGAGGTGGAGACTCAATGTCCCCAGCCTCCCCCGGGATCTGGGAGAAGCTCTCCTGGAGGTGGGAGTTGAAGACCGTGCTGACATCGGGCTCTGCCAGACGTTCCCAACAGATCCTCACAACACGTTTGGGCCTGCCGAGTCGGTCCGGTTTCCTCCTTTGCCAGCGGATCCAACTCACCACCAGGTGGTGATTGGTTGACAGCTCTGCCCCTCTCTTCACCGGAGTGGCCAAAACACGTGGTCGGAGGTCTGGTGATACGACAACGAAGTCCATCATCGACCTCCAGCCTAGGGTGTCCTGGTGCCACCTGCACTTCTGGACATCCCTGTGTTCGAACATGGTGTTTGTTCTGGACAAACTGTGACGAGCACAGAAGTCCAGTAACAAAACACCACTCGGGTTCAGATCAGGGGGGCCGCTCCTCCCCATCACCCCCCTCCAGGTCTCACTGTCGTTGCCCACGTGGGCATTGAAGTCACCCAGGAGAACAATGGAGTCCCCAGTCGGAGCACCATCCAGCACCCTTCCCAGGGACTCCAAGAAGGCCGGGTACTCTGCACTGCTGTTCGGCCCGTAGGCCGAGACAACAGTGAGGCACCTGTCCCCGACCCGAAGGCGCAGGGATGCCACCCTCTCGTTCACCAGGGTGAACTCTAACACATGGCAGCTGAGCTGAGGGGCTATGAGCAAGCCCATGCCAGCCCGCCGCCTCTCACCGCGGGCAACGCCAGAGAAGTGGAGAGTCCAGCCCCTTTCAAGGGGTTGGTTTCCAGAGCCCAAGCTGTGTGTGGAGGTGAGCCCAACTATATCTAGACCAGTGGTTCTTAACCTTGTTGGAGGTACTGAACCCCACCAGTTTCATATGCGCATTCACCGAACCCTTCTTTATTAAAAAATAAAACATGATTTTTTTAAAAATTCAAGACACAGGTATATGTTTTACCGGTGCACAAAATGAACCATGCATTAACATCACTGTGTTCAAAGAACAAAACCAATACAGTGCATGAACTCACAACAGATTACATACCTTTTCACAAAGAAATGACCTTTTTTAATACTACCACACTGAAATGGTTTTAATTTTTAACCTAACCAAATTCCCTGCAGCACAGATTGGCCATGCAATGTAGCATGATCACCTGCAGCCAGTGATGGCCAAGTGGGGCGTGTCATCACGAATCATATGTAAGCCGTCAGGTCAACCCGGTTTTCATTTCATCTCGCTCCGAACTTTCCGAACCACGCAATTTTGACATAAAAAAAAAAGATAATTGCATGTAGTGTATCAAAAAAAAGTTCTCGTTATACTCCTTCAGTATTTTTGTGATCATTGTTTTATTACGGCACTAGCTCAGCTTTAGCGTATAACGATTTCTCCATCCACGACGGTGCGTCTGTCGTCACATGATTGTAACTGACCAGTGCGGTGACCGAAAAATGTAAACAAACGCTACACATGGCTGCCTCCGTGGTTAACAGGAAGTAGCAAAAGTCATAACAATCATGTGGAAAATACTCAAATAATTCATCGTCAGACGAGTGGAAGAGATTATAAACACTTCCGGATGTGTTGTAGTGCTATAAGCAACAACAATACACCATGTATACTGGATGTTAATCAGACAGTCTCCAAAGCCGTTTGTTTAAATACACGGACCTAGCCCGACACACACATCCGACAAATGAGTCGAGTGTGTGTCTTGACCTCCGCTGAACCCCTGAGACTGACTCACCGAACCCCTAGGGTTCGATCGAATCCAGGTTAAGAACCACTGATCTAGACGGTATCTCTCAACCTCCCTCACAAGCTCTGGCTCCTTCCCCCCCAGTGAAGTGACATTCCATGTCCCAAGAGCTAGACTCTTCGTCCGGGGATCAGGTTGTCGGGCTCCCTGCCGTCGACTGCCACCCAATCCACAATGCACCCGGCCCCTATGATTCCCTCAGCAGGTGGTGAGTCCACTGGAGGGTGGGCCCACGTCGCTCCTTCGGGCTGGGCCTGGCCGGACCCCGTGGGCATAGGCCCGGCCACCAGGCGCTCGCATTCGAGCCCCAACCCCAGGCCTGGCTCCAGGGTGGGGTCCCAGCTGTGCCATACTGGGCGACGTCATGTTCTTCTGATGTTTTTTGGTCATAAGGGCTTCTGAACTGCTCTTAGTCTGGCCCGTCACCCAGGACCTGTTTGCCTCGGGAGACCCTACCAGGGGCATAAAGCCCCCGACAACATAGCTCCTGGGATCATTCGGGCACTCAAACTCCCCCACCACGACAAGGAGGCAGTTCAAGGGGGAGTTTTATACATTTGTAGTACCATTTATATTTATAGATTTTTACTAGTATTTATATTTATTCATACATTTGCACTAGTATTTATATATATTTATATATTTGTACTAGTATTTTTATGTATTTATACATTTGTCATAGTATTTATATGTGTTTATACATTTGTGCTAGTATTTATATGTATTTATACATTTGTAATAGTATTTATATACATAGGTTTGTACTAGTATTTGTATGTATTTATACACTTGTACTAATATTTTTATGTATTTATACATTTGTACTAATATTTACATACACAGAGTGGGGAAGCAAAATGTACAATGAACATTTAGTTGTTTTTTCTCAGCAGACACCACGTCAGTTGTTTTGAACCCAAACATATACTGATGTCATAATCATACCTAACACTATTATCCATACCTTTTCACAAACTTTTGCCCATATGAGTAATCAGGAAAGCAAACGTCAAAGAGTGTGTGATTTGCTGAATGCACTCGTCACACCAAAGGAGATTTCAAAAATAGTTGGAGTGTCCATAAAGACTGTTTATAATGGAAAGAAGAGAATGACTATGAGCAAAACTATTACCAGAAAGTCTGGAAGATACTATTAAAGAAGAATGGGAGAAGTTGTCACCCCAATATTTGAGGAACACTTGCACAAGTTTCAGGAAGCGTGTGAAGGTAGTTATTGAGAAAGAAGGAGGACACATAGAATAAAAACATTTTCTATTATGGACATTTTCTTGTGGCAAATAAATTCTCATGACTTTCAATAAACTAATTGGTCATACACTGTCTTTCAATCCCTGCCTCAAAATATTGTACATTTTACTTCCCCACCCTGTATTTATACATTTGTACTAGTATTTATATGTATTTATACATTTGTACTAGTATTTATATGTATTTATACATTTGTACTAGTATTTATATAAATTTATACATTTATAGTAGTGTGTATATATATATATATATATATATATGTATACACACATATATGTGTGTATATATATATATATATACATACATATATGTGTGTGTTTATATTTATATATATATGTATATATATATATATATATATATATATATATATATATATATATATATACAAGTATATATGTATATACAAGTACATATGTATATATGTAATATATTTTTATATTTAGTAAGTATATATGTATTTATATACTTGTACTAGTATTTTTATGTATTTATACATTTTGTACTAGTATGTATATGTGAATGTATTTCTATATTATTTATGGTGTTCAGTGTGTGTGTGTGTGTGTGTGTGTGTGTGTGTGGGGGGGGGGGGGGGGGTTCAGGGCGGGGCCTCCTCCGTCTCCTCCGGCTGATGCGGCTGTCGTCATGCTGTCGTCATGCCGTTGTCCCCCTCCCGTCATGCCGTTGTTGCCGTTGTTCCTCCTCCGTGGACCGGTTGACCGTCACCGTCGCCTGGGCCTTCTTCCGTCCGTGTTGTCCTCCGCGGGGCTCCGTGTCGGGGCCCGAGTCTGAGCGTTTGTTGTCGGCGGAATGAAGCCCACATAGCGGCTCCGGAGCCCCCCCTCCACCGTGTGTCCTCCTCCCACGGAGCTGGGCTCGTCCGTCCGCCCGCAGACATGAGGGATCCACGGGTCGATGTGGCGCTGATGTTCGGTCTGTTCCTGGAGGTGAGACCCGGTTTAACGGTCATTTATTAACCGACAGTATCCGCAGATGAACGGGGGGTGAGGTGGGGGGGTCCTGGTCCTTCTGTCGGAACATGTACACCGTGTCGGTCTGGGATGGAACCCCGGTGGTGGCCGAACTCCACCGGAAACTACCGACATTTAAGGTTCTAGAGCGGGATATGAAACCCTCACGAACCGGACCGGAAACAGGAGCGGTTCTGTAGAAGTCCAAAGGTGTGTTCTTAAGTTCGGCTACAAGGAGACCGACCAGAACCGACCACAAACGACTGGAACCGACCACAAACGACTGGAAAAGACCAATGTGTCATTTAGGACCGGAAGAGCGGAACCAAAACAGTATCAGCAGTGAAACAATATAAATATTAATGTAGTATTTAAATAATTTTATTGTAGTATTTAAATATTTTTATTGTAGTATTTACATCATTTAAATGTAGTATTCAAATCATTTTAATGTAATATATGAATCATTTTATGGTAGTATTAAAACATTTTATGGTACTATTGAAACCATGTTATTGTAGTATTTAAATCATTTTATTATAGTAGTTAAAACACATTGTAGTTTTTAATTCATTTACTTGTAGTATTTAAATCATTTTATTGTAGTATTTAAATAATTTTGTAGTATTTAAACCATGTTATTGTAGTAGTTAAATCACTTTAATGTAGTATTTAAATAATTTTAAGGTAGTATTTCAATCATATTCAGCCTGTATTTGTTTGTGTTTGAAGATCAGATTCAGTTTTTGTAGTACAGGTACACAGTACAGGTACACAGTATACAGTACAGGTACACAGTACACAGTATACAGTACAGGTACACAGAACAGGTATACAGTACAGGTACACTGTATACAGTAGAGGTACACTGTATACAGTACAGGTATACAGTACACAGTACAGGTATACAGTTCACAGTACAGGTACACAGTATACAGTACAGGTATACAGTACACAGTACAGGTACACAGTATACAGTACAGGTATACAGTACAGGTACATGGCATGTTGGTTCATTCAGGGTACTCTTGTTCATTGAGGGCCCTCTCTAACCCAGTTAACCCTAACCCGGCTAACCCTAACCCAGTTAACCCTAACCCGGCTAACCCTAACCCAGTTAACCCTAACCCAGCTAACCCTAACCCAGTTAACCTTAACCCGGCTAACCCTAACCAGTTAACCCTAACCCAGTTAACCCTAACCCGGCTAACCCTAACCCAGTTAACCTTAACCCGGCTAACCCTAACCCAGCTAACCCTAAGCAAGTTAACCCTAACACGGCTAACCCTAACCCAGTTAACCCTGACCCGGCTAACCCTAACCCAGCTGACCCTAACCCAATTAACCATAATCCGGCTAACCCTAACCCGGCTAACCCTAACCCAGTTAACCCTAACCCATCTGACCCTAACCCAGTTAACCCTAATCCGGCTAACCCTAACCCAGTTAACCCTAACCCGGCTAACCCTAACCCAATTAACCCTAACCCGGCTAACCCAGCTAACCCTAATCCGGCTAACCCTAACCCAGTTAACCCTAACCCGGCTAACCCTAACCCAATTAACCCTAACCCAGTTAACCCTAACCCGGCTAACCCTAACCCAGCTAACCCTAACCCGGTTAACCCTAACCTGGCTAACCCTAACCCGGCTAACCCTAACCCAGTTAACCCGGCTAACTCTAACCCAGCTAACCCTAACCCAGTTAACCCTTACCCAGCTAACTCTCTCTTCTTGTGTTCCAGTGTGTCGATGCTAAGAAGTACTGCTGGTATTTCGAGGGTGGATACCCCATCTACTTTATGTGAGTATCACTGTTTCATTCATGTGTCTGATTAAAGCCAGGACCCACTGGAAACTAAAGGCAACACCTGGAACATGTGATCACGTGGGTTTGGGATTTGGAAAAAGAACTGGAGGCAACGTGTGGAACCAATGTGGATGTCAACCTGGACTGAATGAGTGACCGTGCAGTTGTCATTGTGTTTGGTTGCAGTTGTCTGTGTGTTTGGTTGCAGTTGTCATTGTGCTTGGTTGCAGTTGTCATTGTGCTTGGTTGCAGTTGTTGGTGTGTTTGGTTGCAGTTGTCGGTGTGTTTGGTTGCAGTTGTCGGTATGTTTTGTTGCAGTTGTCGGTATGTTTGGTTGCAGTTGTCCGTGTGTTTGGTTGCAGTTGTCGGTATGTTTGGTTGCAGTTGTCGGTATGTTTGGTTGCAGTTGTCCGTGTGTTTGGTTGCAGTTGTCGGTATGTTTGGTTGCAGTTGTCGGTGTGTTTGGTTGCAGTTGTCGGTATGTTTTGTTGCAGTTGTCGGTATGTTTTGTTGCAGTTGTCGGTGTGTTTGGTTGCAGTTGTCGGTGTGTTTGGTTGCAGTTGTCGGTATGTTTGGTTGCAGTTGTCCGTGTGGTTGCAGTTGTCGGTATGTTTGGTTGCAGTTGTCCGTGTGTTTGGTTGCAGTTGTCCGTGTGTTTGGTTGCCTAACAGTAGTTGCCGTCTTTGGTTGCAGATGTCGTTCCTATGAGGACTGCTGTGGGACTCGTTGCTGTGTTCGGGCCCTGTCCATCCAGAGACTGTGGTACTTCTGGTGAGTGTTCTTCTGTCCTTCAGTGGTTCAGGGGGTTTCAGAGGACTGGTAGGGTTAGGGTTAGGGTTAGGGTTAGGGCTGCCGGGGTTTGTTCAGCAGCAGCCTTAACACTAACCCTAACCCATACCTCAGACCTACCTTAGGGAGGCCCTAATCCTAACCACCAGGGGGTGGTGGTGACCCTTTACAGACCAGGACCGTCTACTGTTCAGATCACAGGTTCAACTGGGACCACAGGTTCTCCAGCTGGGACCTACATATGTTTGTTTCAAACTGAAGGCAGTCAAAGAACATGGTTTCATGACTCCAGATCCAGAGGTGGATTTAAGGTCTGTATGAGGTCTGTCCAGGGTCTGTAAGGGGTCTGTGGGGGGTCAGTAGATGGTCTCTGTTGGACCCCTCATCCTGGTCTTGGTGTTCCCGTCCAGGGTTCTGCTGATGATGGGTGTGTTGTTCTGCTGCGGCGCCGGCTTCTTCATCCGTAGAAGGATGTACCCGTCCCCCCTGAGAGAAGAACCGGCCTTCAACGTGTCCTTCACCAGACACCCCGTCACCTCCCCAGGTACAAAACACAACTCCAGTTCCAGCTAACCCTAACCCTAAAACTTACCCCCTAACCTGTGGACTAACCTTAACCCCGTCCTTCAACTCCTTAACTCCGTCTTTCCTTCTTCTGTCCAGTTTCGCAGCAGCCTGGCAGTATGGTGGGCTTTGGGGTCAATGGGATGACCGGGGACCCGGGGGTTCCCATGATCCACCCCGCCTACCCGGCCCAGCCTGGCTCCGCCCACATGATGATGAGCTCCTACCCTCCGCCTCCGTCCTACTGCAACCACCCACCACCGCCCTACGAACAAATATTCCACAACAGCGACAAGAAGTAACGTCCACCACAGAAAGGACGAACGGACCTGGACTTTATGGACCAAGGATGATAAACATGGTGTTGAGTGAAAAAGAACCACAGAGGCAGAACCACAGAGGCAGAACCCCAGCAGAACCACAGAGGCAGAACCACAGCAGAACCACAGAGGCAGAACCACAGAGGCAGAACCACAGCAGAACCACAGCTGAACCACAGAGGCAGAACCACAGAGGCAGAACCACAGCTGAACCACAGAGGCAGAACCACAGCTGAACCACAGAGGCAGAACCACAGAGGCAGAACCACAGCTGAACCACAGAGGCAGAGCAACAGAGGCAGAACCACAGAGGCAGAACCACAGCAGAACCACAGCTGAACCACAGAGGCAGAACCACAGCTGAACCACAGAGGCAGAACCACAGAGGCAGAACCACAGAGGCAGAACCACAGCTGAACCACAGAGGCAGAACCACAGAAGCAGAACCACAGCTGAACCACAGCAGAACCACAGAGGCAGAACCACAGAGGCAGAACCACAGCAGAGCCACAGAGGCAGAACCACAGCAGAACCACAGAGGCAGAACCCCAGAAGAACCACAGAGGCAGAACCCCAGCAGAACCACAGAGGCAGAACCACAGCAGAACCACAGAGGCAGAACCACAGAGGCAGAACCACAGCAGAACTACAGAGGCAGAACCACAGAGGCAGAACCACAGCAGAACCACAGCTGAACCACAGAGGCAGAACCACAGCTGAACCACAGAGGCAGAACCACAGCTGAACCACAGCAGAACCACAGAGGCAGAACCACAGCAGAACCACAGAGGCAGAACCACAGCTGAACCACAGAGGCAGAACCACAGCAGAACCACAGAGGCAGAACCACAGAGGCAGAACCACAGCAGAACCACAGAGGCAGAACCACAGCAGAACCACAGAGGCAGAACCACAGCGCACATGCGTTCATTCATTCATTCCTTCATGTTCACAGGTACCAGGGCAGTGGTGACCCAGGTCCACAGGTCTGGGTCTGGGTCCAGGTTTGGGTAGAATAACCCTGACCCTGTTCCTAACCCTAATCCCTGACCTTACCCTGTTCCAGGGTTTCACACTGGGGGGGGGGGGGGGGGGGGGGGGGGGGTGGGGGGGGCCTGGGTCCAGCTGCTGATGGCTCATGTCACTGCACTCACATGGGGGGGGGGGGGAGGCATCACAAATAAAGCACAGTATTAGGGTCAAAGGTCATCTGTTCAATCATGTCAATCTATGCAACAGATCCTGGGGCTGGTGGACCACGTAGACCATCTAGACTCTGTCCTGACCCACCTACCTGGGTTTATGCCCCCCCCACATTATCACATCTCCATTGTCAAATATGTAAATAAACTTCACTTCTGATAAAAAAAATTGTTGTCACTGTTTTCCTCTGTTTCTGAAGCTGTAATCAGATGGGGGGGGGGGGGGTGTGGGGGGGGTTAGGGTGTGTGTGTGTGGGGGGGTCAGATGATCCTTTTGTGTCCACAGGAGCCTCATTACTGACTGTTCAAGTGGAACAAACACCTGTGGAGTTTTTCTACTGTTGAGTCAAAGTTGTGGCTCCTTAAAGTTCAGATCCTGGTTCTGGTTCCTGTTCTGGTTCTGGTCCACAAGGAGGCGTTGACCGGTGGAAACAGAGAATCTCCAGAAGAAGATGCAGAGCTAAACAGATAATAAGGACACAGGGATGGATCTGTTGTTTTTCATATTAATGTGTGGGAGGTTTTTCATGTTTTCATGTTGGATGTGTTTATCAGTTAACGAGCGTTGATGGAGAATTCAGCAGAATAAAGACTGACCTTTGACCTGCTCTGGGGGATACTGGTTTGGAACAGTAAAAGGGGACATTGTAGACTAAGGTGGTACAGATTTGGTGAATTAAAATCAGTGGAAGATCGGCAATAGCCCCAGTGGTCAAGAAGGACTGGGATTAGCCCAGGACCAGACAGATTCTGGACTGGGATTAGCCCAGGACCAGAGAGATTCTGGACTGGATCTGCCCAGGACCAGAGAGATTCTGGACTGGATCTGCCCAGGAACAGAGAGATTCTGGACTGGGATTAGCCCAGGACCAGAGAGATTCTGGACTGGATCTGCCCGGGACCAGACAGATTCTGGACTGGATCTGCCCGGGACCAGAGAGATTCTGGACTGGATCTGCCCGGGACCAGAGAGATTCTGGACTGGATCTGCCCGGGACCAGAGAGATTCTGGACTGGGATTAGCCCAGGACCAGAGAGATTCTGGACTGGATCTGCCCGGGACCAGACAGATTCTGGACTGGATCTGCCCAGGACCAGACAGATTCTGGACTGGATCTGTTACTTCGGCCGATTCTGAGAACAGGTGACAAATGGAACTAACCATGACAGAAAAGGAACTGAAACACGGTCCAAGTGTAAATCCGGTTCTTTGGGATCGGTTTTGTGTGAGATGGTGAGTAGGCGGTCACAAAAAGTGCCAGGAAAAGAGGAAGGGAAGATTTGTAGAATGGGTCAAAGAAAAAAATAAATAAATAAAGGAATGTTTGGGGAAGAGGACAGCCTTCTGCCAAACCTGTGAAGACTGACTCAGATATTTAATGAACACAGATATGGGTTTAAAACCAGCAAAAACAGATGGAGATAATGAAGGAAGGAGCTGTGGAATTAATGAGGAGGAAAAACGACCGAAAACTGAAGCATTTGAGCGGAACTGTCAAACAGACTGTCAGTGTTTCCTGAAGAACTAAACGCAACTGGAAAAGAACAAACCACAAGAGATGGACCAAAACAAAAGCCACAAAAAGAGGTTCAAAAAGAAGCAAAACCAGACGAGCTAAAAGAGGTTAAAAAAGAAGAAAAACCAGATGAGCAAAAAGAGGTTCAAAAAGAAGCAAAACCACGAGTTAAAAGAGGTTCAAAAAGAAGCAAAACCACATGAGTTAAAAGAGGTTCAAAAAGAAGCAAAACCACGAGTTAAAAGAGGTTCAAAAGAAGCAAAACCACGAGTTAAAAGAGGTTCAAAAAGAAGCAAAACCACGAGTTAAAAGAGGTTCAAAAAGAAGCAAAACCACGAGTTAAAGCAGGTTCAAAAAGAAGCAAAACCACGAGTTAAGAGGTTCAAAAAGAAGCAAAACCACATGAGTTAAAAGAGGTTCAAAAAGAAGCAAAACCAGATGAGTTAAAAGAGGTTCAAAAAGAAGCAAAACCACGAGTTAAAAGAGGTTCAAAAAGAAGCAAAACCACATGAGTTAAAAGAGGTTCAAAAAGAAGCAAAACCACGAGTTAAAAGAGGTTCAAAAAGAAGCAAAACCACGAGTTAAAAGAGGTTCAAAAAGAAGCAAAACCACGAGTTAAAGCAGGTTCAAAAAGAAGCAAAACCACGAGTTAAAAGAGGTTCAAAAAGAAGCAAAACCACATGAGTTAAAAGAGGTTCAAAAAGAAGCAAAACCAGATGAGTTAAAAGAGGTTCAAAAAGAAGCAAAACCACATGAGTTAAAAGAGGTTCAAAAAGAAGCAAAACCACATGAGTTAAAAGAGGTTCAAAAAGAAGCAAAACCAGATGAGTTAAGAGGTTCAAAAAGAAGCAAAACCAGATGAGTTAAGAGAGGTTCAAAAAGAAGCAAAACCACATGAGTTAAGAGAGGTTCAAAAAGAAGCAAAACCACATGAGTTAAGAGGTTCAAAAAGAAGCAAAACCACGAGTTAAAAGAGGTTCAAAAAGAAGCAAAACCACATGAGTTAAAAGAGGTTCAAAAAGAAGCAAAACCACGAGTTAAAAGAGGTTCAAAAAGAAGCAAAACCACATGAGTTAAAAGAGGTTCAAAAAGAAGCAAAACCACATGAGTTAAAAGAGGTTCAAAAAGAAGCAAAACCACATGAGTTAAAAGAGGTTCAAAAAGAAGCAAAACCACGAGTTAAAAGAGGTTCAAAAAGAAGCAAAACCACGAGTTAAAGCAGGTTCAAAAAGAAGCAAAACCACGAGTTAAAAGAGGTTCAAAAAGAAGCAAAACCACATGAGTTAAAGCAGGTTCAAAAAGAAGCAAAACCACGAATTAAGAGGTTCAAAAAGAAGCAAAACCACGAGTTAAAGCAGGTTCAAAAAGAAGCAAAACCACGAGTTAAAGCAGGTTCAAAAAGAAGCAAAACCACGAGTTAAAGCAGGTTCAAAAAGAAGCAAAACCATGAGTTAAAAGAGATTCAAAAAGAAGCAAAACCACGAGTTAAAGCAGGTTCAAAAAGAAGCAAAACCATGAGTTAAAAGAGATTCAAAAAGAAGCAAAACCAGATGAGTTAAAAGAGGTTCAAAAAGAAGCAAAACCACGAGGTTCAAAAAGAAGCAAAACCACGAGTTAAAAGAGGTTCAAAAAGAAGCAAAACCACGAGTTAAAAGAGGTTCAAAAAGAAGCAAAACCACGAGTTAAAAGAGGTTCAAACAGAAGCAAAACCACATGAGTTAAAAGAGGTTCAAAAAGAAGCAAATCCAGATGAGTTAAAAGAGGTTCAAAAAGAACCAAAACCAGATGAGTTAAGAGGTTCAAAAAGAAGCAAAACCACATGAGTTAAAAGAGGTTCAAAAAGAAGCAAAACCAGATGAGTTAAAAGAGGTTCAAAAAGAAGCAAAACCAGATGAGTTAAGAGAGGTTCAAAAAGAAGCAAAACCAGATGAGTTAAGAGAGGTTCAAAAAGAAGCAAAACCAGATGAGTTAAGAGGTTCAAAAAGAAGCAAAACCAGATGAGCAACCTCAGCCCAGTCAGCACCAACAGTAGACTTAGAACCCAGACCACAGACCTAGAACCCAAACAAACCCATAGCTGTGCACTCACCACCACAGGCAAAAACAACACCACCAGACCCACCAGGCCCACCAGACCCACCAGGTCCACAGGTGTTTTCTGTCCAACCACAGTGGAAGCTCCTCTTCTCCTAAAATGACTCCCATTAAATACTCAAATCTGTTCAGTTGTTTTCATTTCATTGACTCCAAATGTGTTGGAACACGTTCGTCTCTCAGACCAGTTGGTTCAGAATCAGCTTTATCCCAAATCAGTGGACTGGATGTTGTTCACTTCTCCTTGGAGCTGTGGGCGGAGCTCGGCTGGGCCGGACACCGAGCTTCCGTGCGCCAATCGGAGGACGGGTCCGAAGGCTGAATGCGGTTTGATTGACAGCTGTTTTCAGATCTGCTCCTTCACTGACACAGTTCAGTTTAATACCATCACACATTCTACTGTGAAATCACAGAAACCAAATGAACTGTTCATTTACTGACCTGGAAGAAAACACAACCACTGGACTAACTGGTACACTGGACTGAAGGTACATGTTTACCTGTTTAGTTGGTTCGATAAGGAAACTGAGCATTTTCTGAAAAAGGAACGGAGGACGAGTTTATGTTTAAAGAACTGGACTATTTTTGATGTAAGCAACAATGAGCTTCAACTGTCTGAAAGACCAGCAGACGACACCGCCCACGACCAAAGAGCCGAGCAGAACACCCAAACAGCACCAGCAGCAGAGGGGACTATAGAGGGCCCACTGGTGGTGGTCCAGAGGGTACTACTGTAGACCAGCTCAGATCAGGACACACAACAAGCAATCGAATACTGAACCCGTACAGCGACATATCGTTCACCGTTAGAAAATCTGGAACCTATGGGAGCCCAGGTCGGTACCTCAGCCCAGGGAAGGACACAAACTCCAGTACCACAGTCTGCACCGCTAGTAGGAACACCCCCCCAAGACTAGCACAGCACAGGAAGGGGTGGGACAGAGACAGGAGAGACTAGTGGAAGAGCTCAGAAGGACAATACAGGAGACATCAGGAGGGGCTGGAGGGGGTACGGACACTAATGCCATGTTTCCACTACGTGGTACCGACTCGACTCGACTCGGCCTATTTGCGTTTCCATTACGAAAAAGGACCTGGAATCTGGTAGCTGGTACTAGTTTTTTGGTACCTCCTCCGTTGAGGTTCCAGGACTGGGGACCAGGTACTAAAGGTGACACTGTGTAAACACTGCAGACCTCTGATTGGTCAGTGGTGTGTGTGCCCCGCCCTTTTCCAGTAAATCTGTCAGTAGGTGAATCCACATGATGACAGTCTGTAAAACTACACCATGGTTTGTCCAGGAGGTTCAGACGCAAACATTCAGCAGGAGTTTGACCAGACAACAGGCAACCAGTGAGTTTATCAGCAACTGTGAGCAGAGCACACAGAAGGAACGCACCGCATCGCTATGACGACCAGGGACTGGAAAGAGGGAGGATCTGGAATGGAAAGGGTCTGGAATAGGACCTGGTACCAGAGTGGAACCGGTCTGGAATAGGACCTGGTACCAGAGTGGAAAGGGTCTGGAATAGGACCTGGTACCAGAGTGGAGTCAAGTGGAGTTGAGCCGGTTCCACGTAGCAGATACGAGGCATACCAGAACCTGAAAGGGGCAAGTCCCTCTGAATCGTGACGACACCCCAGACTGCAGAAAGAACGGACTGGACAAGGTTCAAAAGAGTATGATGACAGAACAGGATAGGGACAGGACGGGTTCAAGAATGAGAGAAAGAACAGGGGAAGGACTGATGGACCTGAACCACCAGAGTGGATTGACAGCAGGTGTCTGTGATTACCGGACGGAGACACTCTGGGTTTGCGGGATTTCAAAGGCAGTTGGTCAGCAGCAGGGGGTGGAGCTTGTGTCTTGACACTGTGGGAAAAGAGCTGGGAGTCGTCTGTGGCTGTTTAGGGCCACCGGCGACGAAGACAGCGAGGATAGGGGGTTAACGGTTCCAGTGCTAGGAGGGGAGGCCGGATGCCACCTGTAGGATAGTAAGAATTGGGTTAGTAAAGTGCCAGGTCCAGCTGCTTCTCACCATTACCTTTGCTGGCGTACTGGGTGTGCCGCTGCTGCTCTACGCCATCGCTGCTGTCGGCGGGTTGGGTCCGCCGCCGCTCTTCGCCACTGCCTTTGCTAGACAGCATCCGCCACCGGCCGGGTCGGACCTGCGTCGTCCAATGAAGCCGTTTTCCTCGGGGAGTTGGACGGCGCCTTAAACTCAGACCCCGGGGGGGAGGGGGGGTCTTGCCAAGTGTGGCGAGTTAAGTGCCGATTTATTTTATGCATCTTTGTGTGAGTGTATGTGTTTTAATGGGGGGGGGGGGGGGGGGGGGGGCTTGTGGGACTGACGTGGGTTGCGGTGCTGAACAGGATGTGAAATAAAGCCAATGTGTAAGTGCAGTTCCTCCAGCAGAGGGGGCTAGTGTGTTGAATATGTGGAGAACCTGGGGCGGGCTGTGATGTGGAAGTGGGTAAAGGAGGGGCCTTCCAGGGTAGGAGGAAAGAACCAGAGAACAGGAGGAAAGAACCAGAGAACAGGAGGAAAGAACCAGAAGAACAGGAGGAAAGAACCAGAAGAACAGGAGGAAAGAACCAGGAGAACAGGAGGAAAGAACCAGAGAACAGGAGGAAAGAACCAGGAGAACAGGAGGAAAGAACCAGAGAACAGGAGGAAAGAACCAGAAGAACAGGAGGAAAGAACCAGAGAACAGGAAGAAAGAACCAGAGAACAGGAGGAAAGAACCAGAGAACAGGAGGAAAGAACCAGAGAACAGGAGGAAAGAACCAGAAGAACAGGAAGAAAGAACCAGAGAACAGGAGGAAAGAACCAGAAGAACAGGAGGAAAGAACCAGAGAACAGGAAGAAAGAACCAGAGAACAGGAGGAAAGAACCAGAAGAACAGGAGGAAAGAACCAGAGAACAGGAGGTAAGAACCAGGAGAACAGGAGGTAAGAACCAGAGAACAGGAGGAAAGAACCAGAAGAACAGGAGGAAAGAACCAGAGAACAGGAGGAAAGAACCATGAGAACAGGAGGAAAGAACCAGAGAACAGGAGGAAAGAACCAGAAGAACAGGAGGAAAGAACCAGAGAACAGGAGGAAAGAACCAGAAGAACAGGAGGAAAGAACCAGAGAACAGGAGGAAAGAACCAGGAGAACAGGAGGAAAGAACCGGACCAGATTGGTCAGATCCTTCATGATGTCACCATAACCACACCCACACACTGCAGTTTGTCTGTGTTTTTGACAGACAAGTTTTATTCAGGGGGAAGTCTGGGCATCCCTGCTTAGACTGTTACCCCCGCGACCCGGCCCCGGATAAGCGGAAGAGAATGGATGGATGGATGGATGGATGGAAGTTTTATTCACATTTAATTGAATATTTAAAGTGAAAACATTCAGCTGTCGGGTCCATGGACCTGAAGTTCTGGGCCTCGAATCAGAACTTTTGAACCAGAACTGATCCAATCAGAACCTTTGGACCAGATGAAAGATACAAACACATAGAACTAAAAGGACACACCTACAAACACTGAGCATCACCACGGTAACAGCAAATCAGGCTCCCACAGCTAATTACAGTTAGCATTAGCATGCACAGGTGCTGTAGCTACAGTCAGACCACACCCACATTTACAGTCAGACCACACCCACATTTACAGTCAGACAACACCCACATTTACAGACACACACATGCCATATTAAAGGCTAGGGCGTGTCCTTGTGTCAGTTTAAAGGCTGGGGGCGTGTCCTTGAGTCAGTGTAAAGGCTGGGGGCGTGTCCTTGTGTCCGTATCAGCGTAAAGGTTGGGGGCGTGTCCTTGTGTCCGCATTGGCGTAAAGGCTGAGGGCGTGTCCTTGTAAAGGCTGGGGCGTGTCCTTGTGTCAGTGTAAAGGTTGGGGGCGTGTCCTTGTGTCCGTATCAGCGTAAAGGTTGGGGGCGTGTCCTTGTGTCCGCATCGGCGTAAAGGCTGAGGGCGTGTCCTTGTAAAGGCTGGGGGCGTGTCCTTGTAAAGGGTGGTGTGGTGGTGCTCCGAGGCCAAGCGTCTCTTCCACGGTTCAGACCACGCCCACCTCCTCATCATGTCACACCTGTGTCCAATTAGGGTCACAGTCTGATCCCAGGTCACCGAGGGTCAAAGGTCGAGCACAAAGAAACACCGTTCCAGTTTTAAACGGAGTCATGTCAGCGTCCAATCAGGTTGGATCAGTCCCACGTTAGCGTCCAATCAGGTTGGATCAGTCCCACGTTAGCGTCCAATCAGGTTGGATCAGTCGTTAGTGTTAACATTAGCGTCCTCAGTCACTTCAGCCGCAATTCAAAGTTCAAAGGCGGGAAAACAGGAAGCATCTGGATTGGCCAGCTCTGACAGGAAGTGGATGGTCCCGCCCATACCTGACAGGACAGGAAGACTGACATTAGACACATGACCCATAAGTACACAAGTCTGACCCCTGACCCTGACCCCTGTTCCAAACCCTGACCCTGAACCCTGTTCCAAACCCCGACCCCTGTACCTAACCCTGACCCCTGAACCCTGTTCCAAACTCTGACCCCTGTACCTAACCCTGACCCCTGTTCCAAACCCTGACCCCTGACCCTGAACCCTGTTCCAAACCCCGACCCCTGTACCTAACCCTGACCCCTGAACCCTGTTTCAAACCCTGACCCCTGTTCCAAACCCTGACTCCTGAACCCAGTTCAAAACCCTGACCCCTGTTCCTAACCCTGACCCTGATCCCGGAGACAGAGTCTGCAGAACAGGTACTGGTCCTGGTCCACCAAGGGAAGAAACGCGTCAAAGCAATTTTAGTCAAAAAACAGAAGTACCTTCAAAGAGAGAGTAGGGTCTGTCCGGGATCCGACACCCATGGGTTCCATAGTCCAGACACCACTCAGCAAACTGGAGGAAGGACAAGAACCAGACCAAAGGGGGTTAAACCTGGTCTAAAGGTGGATTCAGACTGGGTTGTAAGGGGTGGAAGTCAGTTATTAAGGGGTGGAGATCGTTGTAAAGGGTGGAGGTGGGTTATTAAGGGGTGGAGGTTGGTTGTAAGGGGTGGGACCAGTGCTGGGGTTACCTTGCAGGTGCGGTACAGGTACTTCTTATCCTGGGTGACCTTGTACAGAGACAGGAAGGCATAGCCGTTGCCGGCGGTGCCGTGGCAAATGCCGTAGCCTTTCCTCAGCAGACCCATCTGCCAAATGAGCTCTGCACACTCTGACGCCTCCTTCAGGTACTTGTCCTCCTTAAACACCTGCCAGGGTTAGGAGCAGGAACAGGGTAAGGGTTAGGAACAGGAACAAGGTTAGGATCAGGGTTAGAAACAGGAAACACAAAGAAATACAAACGAGAAACAGGAACAAGAAATACGAACAAGAAACCTGGTGGGGTTAGCGGACTGGGGTAAGTCTGACCTGGTGGGGTGTGTCCACACTAATGTGTGACTGATGCAATGTAGATCTGCACCACAAGGTGTCACTGTTGCTTCTATGATTGATGCTTGGAGGGTTAGGGTTAGGGTTGGGGTTAGGGTTAGGGTCACTGTGGTCTCACCTTATATGCCATGATCAGCATATGGACCACACCTGGCGCTCCATGACACCAGTGGACCAGCCGGTCCGTCTCGTTGCTGAGGGAGGAGGGGTAGTTTCCTGAGCGGAACCTCTTATGGCGCACATAGTCGATGCTGGGTCGGACCAGCTCGGATAGGAGGTCCGGATGGACCCCGGCACCGGGCTACAGAGGACACAGAGGCCAGACAGAGAACATGTTCAGTCCAGTTTAGTTCAGACTCCTGTCAGACACCACATACATCCCAGACCTTCAGAAGACCAGGACAGGGACAGGACAAGGACACAGGGACAGGACAGGGACAGGACTTCCCCGAAGCAGACTCAGGCCTGATGACCCAGGACGACCCAAGATCCCCTCTAGTACCTCCTCTTGCACCCCCTGTTGGACCCCCTCACCTGCAGGAGCATGTAGTAGATGCCTGCGAGGCCGTGGGCGGCGCCGATGTACTGCTTGTTGTGCCATTGGTAGAGCAGAGGACAGCGCTCAGTCTTCTTCTGATCTGAGGACAGACTCTGCCCCGAGTCTAAGATGGACGACACCACCTGCAGAAACCACAGAAGACGACACGTCCAACCAGAGATTATTAAAGGGGGGGGGGGGGGGGGGGGGGGGACTAGGCCTGGGTATCATGACCAATTTCCATAATCAATTCAATTTCGATTCATAAGGTTCTGAATCGATTAATCATGATTCGATTCGTTCCAATATTGATTTGATTCAGTATTAATTGATTGATTCAGATTAATTTAGTGATACCAAAGTACATTTTTGAGTTGTAACCTGATTATTTGACCACCGCAGTCATGCAACACATCAATACTGTGGTCAATACAGATATTAGAAAGGAAATAAATCTGACATTTGAGCAGAAGGAGCTGAATCTGCTGTGAAATAATGAACAGACACAAACATGGCCATGTTTCTACAGTGGATCTGAACGGACTTCTGCATCATCTGTATTCTGTTTTTATGGCTGGTGGCTTCTACTCACTGGGGGGGGGGGGGGGGGGGGGGGGGGGGGGGGGTCGGACATTGTGTCTTTCCTCTTCCTCTAACTCCATACTCAGCCATAGGTGATAGTATGGATCTAAGTTATTATTCCAACAACAGCTGGCTTGTGTGACTCTGCTGGTAGAACCTCCATGGTTCCATTTCCTTCACACTGTGGTTTCAGTTTAAGGACAGGAGGAGCTCCAGCTCAGGGCTTTACTCCACCCTTCCTGCACCAGAGCCGTCACAAGCGAGACCAAGCGAGTCTTCCCCTGGGGTTCGCAGATGGAGCAGGTCGTGCTTCTGCGTACTCCTGGTCCTGCTCTGAAAAATCCATCTCATCCACTATTAATCGATTACGCAAAATTACAAAGAAATCGATCTAAGATCGATTAAATTTATTTTTTTTACCCAGTTCTAGAGTGGCGCGCACTGGTGTGACAGACAGAAGGTCCAACACCAGTCCAGGTTGGAATGTCCCAGAACTGTTTAATTATTATTATGTTTTATTTCTTGAACAGTGTCATTTTGAACACAGTGTCACTGTTTGGAAATAAGGAGGTCACAAACGTCAATGAAAAAATCAGTTTTATCTTGAACATCAATCTTTGAGAAAAATGAAATTTTCTCATTTTCTCATGAACGAATGAAGAAAAAATAAAATAGGTAGTTGTGTTTTAAAGTTGTGTGTGTGGATCTGACTGAACAGACTGACACTGGAAGGACAAGAGTTAAAGTCAACACTGTGTGTGTGTGTGTCTGTGTGTGTGTGTGTGTGTCTGTGTGTCTGTATATGCGTGTCTGTATGTGTGTCTGTCTGTATATGTGTGTGTGTGTCTGTCTGTATATGTGTGTGTGTGTCTGTATGTGTGTGTCTGTCTGTATATGTGTGTCTGTCTGTATATGTGTGTGTCTGTGTGTGTGTGTCTGTGTCTGTCTGTCTGTATATGTGTGTGTCTGTGTGTGTGTGTCTGTGTCTGTCTGTCTGTATATGTGTGTGTCTGTGTGTGTGTGTGTGTCTGTCTGTATATGTGTGTGTCTGTCTGTCTGTATATGTGTGTGTGTGTGTCTGTCTGTATATGTGTGTGTCTGTATGTATGTGTCTGTCTGTATATGTGTGTGTGTGTCTGTATGTGTGTCTGTCTGTATATGTGTGTGTGTGTCTGTATGTGTGTGTCTGTATATGTGTGTGTGTGTCTGTATGTGTGTATCTGTCTGTATATGTGTGTCTGTGTGTGTCTGTCTGTCTGTATATGCGTGTCTGTCTGTCTGTATATGTGTGTGTCTGTGTCTGTCTGTCTGTATATGTGTGTGTGTCTGTGTGTGTGTGTCAGTAGTACCTTACTGATGGTCTCCTTGTCCACTGTGTCCTCTCCCATCTCCTTGTTGATGTACAGCAGAGCGAACAGGAAACCAGCACGACCGTACAGCAGCTCATCTGGCATGTCTGAGTCTGGACTGAGCACGGACCGCTGCAGCGTGAGGAGCCTGAACGCAACACAGAGAGAGGAGCCTGAATGCAACACAGAGAGAGGAGCCCGAACGCGGCACAGAGAGAGGAGCCTGAACGCAACACAGAGAGAGGAGCCCGAACGCGGCACAGAGAGAGGAGCCTGAATGCAACACAGAGAGAGGAGCCCGAACGCGGCACAGAGAAAGGAGCCTGAACGCAACACAGAGAGAGGAGCCCGAACGCAACACAGAGAGGAGCCCGAACGCAACACAGAGAGAGGAGCCTGAACGCAACACAGAGAGAGGAGCCCGAACGCGGCACAGAGAGAGGAGCCCGAACGCAACACAGAGAGGAGCCTGAACGCAACACAGAGAGAGGAGCCTGAATGCAACACAGAGAGGAGCCCAAACGCAACACAGAGAGGAGCCTGAACGCAACACACAAAGCGGAGCCTGAACGCAACACAGAGAGAGGAGCCTGAACGCAACACAGAGAGGAACCTGAATGCAACACAGAGAGAGGAGCCTGAACGCAACACACAAAGCGGAGCCTGAACGCAACACAGAGAGAGGAGCCTGAACGCAACACACAAAGCGGAGCCCGAACGCGGCACAGAGAGAGGAGCCTGAATGCAACACAGAGAGGAGCCTGAACGCAACACACAGAGAGGAGCCTGAATGCAGAGAGAGGAGCCTGAACGCAACACACAGAGAGGAGCCTGAACGCAACACACAGAGAGAAGCCTGAACGCAACACACAGAGAGGAGCCTGAACGCAACACACAGAGAGGAGCCTGAACGCAACACACAGAGAGGAGCCTGAACGCAACACACAGAGAGAAGCCTGAATGCAGAGAGAGGAGCCTGAACGCAACATACAGAGAGGAGCCTGAACGCAACACACAGAGAGAAGCCTGAATGCAGAGAGAGGAGCCTGAACGCAACACACAGAGAGGAGCCTGAACGCAACACACAGAGAGGAGCCTGAATGCAGTGAGAGGAGCCTGAACGCAACACACAGAGAGGAGCCTGAACGCAACACACAGAGAGGAGCCTGAACGCAACACACAGAGAGGAGCCTGAACGCAACACAGAGAGAGGAGCCTGAACGCAACACACAGAGAGGAGCCCGAACGCAACACGCAGAGAGGAGCCTGAACGCAACACAGAAATGGTAACACTGGAGGAGCGGCAGAACAGTTTTTACAGGCTGAACCCTAACCCTCTGAACCCTAACCCTGTTCCTAACCCTAACCCCCTTAACCCTAACCCTACCCCTGTTCCTAACCCTAACCCCCTTAACCCTAACCCTACCCCTGTTCCTAACCCTAACCCCCTTAACCCTAACCCTAACCCCCTTAACCCTAACCCTATCCCTGTTCCTAACCCTAACCCCCTTAACCCTAACCCTACCCCTGTTCCTAACCCTAACCCCCTTAACCCTAACCCTACCCCTCACCTGCTGACACAGTCCTTGCTGTCGCTGCTGTTGTTCAGCCGGTGGTGGACCACTGCTCCCACTGCCAGTGGTCCTGCGTCCCCACACAGGAAGGTCACTTTTCGGCCATTCAGGATCCGCATGGCCCTCTTCACATAGTCCAGCGCCCTTTGCAGGTGTGAAGGCTCATGGGAAACCCGGTGCAGCTGTAGGTAGAGCACGGCAATGCCTGGAGGAGGAGAGGACCCACAGCTTTAAGAAACCTGGGATTGACTGCAAAGGGAGTCAGCAGAGCAGGACTGGACTGGAGATACTGGACTGGACATACTGGACTGAAGTAACACTGGACTGGACTAGAGATACCGGACTGGAGTAATACTGGACTGGACAAGAGATACTGGACTAAACTGGAGTAATACTGGACTGTAGTAATACTGGACTGGTCTGGAGATACTGGACTGGAGTAATACTGGACTGGATTGGAGTAATACTGGACTGGACTGATGATGTCTTGTACATGCATGCCTCCACCCACAGTTTACGGTCACTGGACAGTGTGGATCATGGAGCTCTGAGGTTCATCAGCAATTTTAAATCTCTTTCCCATCATTGTCTGCTTTATGATCGTGTAGGATGGTCTTCTTTGTCGGCTCGCAGACTGAGTCACTGGCGTATTTTAATTTACAAGTCTATTCTAGGTCTGCTCCCATCCTACCTTCAGACCTACATCGGTCGGAGAACCACAGACTCTTATAATCTGCATTCTCAGGATTTTTTCTTGTTGTCTGTTCCTAAAGTTAGAACTGAACGGGGGAAAAAGGCCTTCAGGTTTTCGGCCCCATTCACCTGGAATGAACGACAAAAAGACCTGAAACTGCAGGATCTGGTTTCGTTGGACACTTTTAAGAGGATGCTGTGTGACTTAGAGAGGGAGATACCTGTCTGCAGATGTCTTACCTGACGCACTTTTGTCTACATTTCATGAGCACTTTTTGAGTTGACTTTGGAAGGTTTGACTGTCTATGTGCTTTTTATGTATTCGTTTTATGTATGGAAGTCTGTCTGTAACTATTTAATGTACTGCTGCCCGTCTTGGCCAGGACACTCTTGAAAAAGAGATTCTTAATCTCAAAGAGGTTTTCCTGGTTAAATAAAGGTAACATAAAAAAAAAATAAAATAGATACTGGACTGGAGATACTGGACTGGACTGTAGTAATACTGGACTGGACTAGAGATACTGGGCTGGACTGGAGTAATACATGATTTATATAGTACATATACAGGGTTTATGTAGTACTAACATGGGATTAAGTATAGTATTTATCTAAGATTTATGTAGTGTTTAGTCAGTATTTCTTCATTATTTCTGTAGTACTTCTGCAGTATTTCTGTAGTATTTCTCCTGTACTTGAGCTGTATTTCTGTAGTACTTCTGCAGTATTTCTATAGTTTTTTTTGCTCCATTTCTCTTGTACTTCAGCTGCATTTCCGCAGTATTTCTTCAGTATTTCTGTAGCACTTCTGCAGTATTTCTGTAGTACTTCTGCAGTATTTCTACAATATTTCTGCTGTACTTCTGCAGTATTTCTGCAGTGCTTCTGTAGTATTTCTGCTGTACTTCTGTAGTATTTCTGCTGTATTTCTTCAGTATTTCAGCTGTATTTACCTGTATTTCTGCCATATTTCTACAGTAATTCTGCAGTACTTTTGCAGTATTTCTATAGTACTTCTGTAGTACTTCTGCTGTACTAGTATGCAGACAGACCTGTCCATCCAGTATAAGTGGAGAAGTCGTGTGGGTCGGCCGTCTTCAGACCTTCTTCCATCTGCTGAACCAGATCTTTAATCTTATTTTGGACTTTTTTCTGGAAAGCTGCACTGACCTAAACACAAGAAAAAGAAGATTTATCAGACACATGGAAGACCACATCCAAAACAAAGAAATACACAAATGAAACCAACACTGTGAGCACATTTATCAAACACAAAAAAGAAAAGAAGAGGATTTTCAACAACTCATGTCCAGACAAGTTTTATCTGCCCAACAAATGAGTGAACACAGTGGAAGGACCACCCAGTCCAAGGTCAAGGTCAAGGTAAACTTTACTATCCCCAAGGGGAAATTTGTTCTACAGCCAGCAGTTTCACATGGACAACAAACCATACAATAAATAATCCATTAAAAACAATAGCACCAACATTATAAAGAATTATTCAGCAGAACAATAGCTGCCGGAAGCAAAGAATTCCTCATCCTATTGGTCCTACATTTAGGAATACTGTATCTGCGACCTGATGGAAGCAACCTGAACACATCATAAAGGAGATGACTGGGATCATCCAGGACTGACTGAGCCTTCTTCAGAGTCCACCTCTGGTACAACACAGTCACATCAGTGAGTGTGGTGCCAGCAATTTTGCTGCACACTTTAGTGATGCCCTGCAACCTGTTCCTATTTTTTAAGGGTAAGCAGCCCATACCAGCTGATAAAAGAAAAGGTCAACATAGACTCAATAAAACAAGAATAAAACATTTTCATAAAAGTGTTATCCACTTTGAAAGTGCAAAGTTTACGGTAAAAATACATCCTCTGATGAGCCTTTTTACATACAGCATCCACCTGAGATTCAAAAGTTAGCCTGTGGCCCAGCACCATTCCCAGATATTCCTACTGCTGAACCACCTCAACAGCCTGTCCATTAATGATGACAGGAGAGAAGACTGCAGGATTCTTTCTAAAATCTACAGTCATCTCTTTGGTTTTAGACACATTCACACTTAAAAAGGATGTGCTACACCAGTCTGTGAATTCAGACACTACAGGGCCATGATCAGGATCATCATCCCTAAGAAGAGACACAATCACTGAGTCGTTTGCAAACTTGAGGACATGCCGCCCCGGGTCCAGTGCAAGGACCACCCCGTCCAACCAGTGGACCCTCAGTAATACTACCAAGAGTACTACCAAGAATACTACCCATATACTACTAATAATACTGTCAAGAATACTACCAAGTAGACTATCAAGAATTCTACCTAGAATACTGTCAGTATTACTACCAAGAATACTACCAATAATACTAATAATAATACTACCAAGAATACTGTCAAAAATACTACCACTAGGCTTGCACTAGCCTATCACCACATCACCATTGGCAATGCATTTTCCTGGTTGGTGAAGTTGTTTTCAACCCAAGTAGCCACAGTGGCCAAGGTATTTTTTTGCCAAATCAACCAACTTACATCTCTGATCGAAAATGTCCACGCGATAACCAAGGACAATAACAAATGCAGTCTCCATTACTGAAGAGCGCTGCCAAGAGCAATCCAACTCACCCGAACATTTCCAATTTTTTACGAATTCACACTTCACACGTCACTTGTGGGAAGTTACCGCTCGTTCATTTCATCATGTACAATATCTATTGAAAGCAAAGGAGCTGGTGAAGCAAAGGTAAGCCAGAATGTAAATTTATTTTAAAAATTACATAAAGATAGGATGTATGGTGGAGATGCACCGATTTCGATACGAGTATCAGCTCCGATACTCAGTGTGTGTAGTCGTAAAAGTAATCTGATACAAATGCACTGATACCACTTAACTCTTTCCCTGCCAGAGCATTTTCCAGTGAGTTGGTAGCCAGCGCCAGCCTTTTTGGTCATTTTCACTAATCTTTGGAGGCTGACTGAAAATGTTGTGTTAGGAGTATGTGAACACCAAATACATCAAAAGAAAGAACAGAACTTCAACTTTTAAACACAAAAAACGATTTTATTCTATCTTAATTTGTTTGTGAGATATAAACATTTGAATATTGGTCATTTTCTGGAAAAAAATGAATTTTGAGCAAAAAACAGAGAAAATTGCTTTTTTTTTTCAAAGATATTGATTTTCAAGATAAAACTGATTTCCTATTTACATTTTTGACTCTTCTTTACAAACAGTAACACTGTATTCAAAATCACAAAATAAAATAACAACAACAACAATAATAGTAACAAACAGCTCTAAGATATCCCATCATTCCACAAAATGTTAGGGGAATCCACACCAAACTTTAGACCAAACATCTTCTAAAGCATCAGGTTCCTTCTAAACTTATCACATTTACATACATCAGTTATAAGTCTTCCACATATTAGTTTAGCTTTTTGATATAAACACTTCAGTATTCCTCATTTTCAAGAAAAAGAAGAAACAAATGCACTAAATACTGTAGATTTCTGGCCTTTCCTTGGCTGCACCACATCCTGCTGTTGGACCACCTGCTGTGTTTGATCTGTAAATAATTATATGGACATCTAGTTATTTATCTATGAATGAATATATGTATTTATTTATTTCATACCAAAGCCAGATCAGAGTGTCTTACCTGTGTCCTGCTGACATTATGGAGCTGAAACACATCTGTGTTGAATCTGTCCTCAGTCTGAATCTAACAGATGCAGAGTAGCTGTCCTTTGTCTTCTCCTACATCTGGTTGTCTGACTTCTCCTTGAACATCCTCTATAAATGTCTCTTTTCTCTTCCTCCTGTCTGTCACTGTCTCTGCCCCCCCCCCCCCAATCTCCGTGTCGGACCTGAGCCGATCAGTGTTTCCCGTGTTCCGTGTCCATCTCCCTTACCTTCTATTTCTCCGTTCCTGTCTCTAAATGGTTCTTCTGTAGCTCCATCATATATTGAATTGTCAGACTCTGTCTCCATAATCATCTTTTAGGCTTTTGAAACTGCGCACGGTTCCTACACAGTCTGCATTTCCTCATTCACAGTGACTGGCGCTGGATGTGTTGCCATGGGGTACGGTGATTCCAGTGCGAAAATGTTAAACCCGGTCCGTCATTTTTCCAAAAAAGCTGCTTAATTGTTTGTTTATGGACTAAGGAAAGTAATTTACACGATCCGCAACAGCTTCAACTACAGTATAACAGTGAAAACACGGATTGACGGAAAATCTTGTCATTGGCGGGGAAAGAGTTAAATCCGTGTGACATTCCCAGTTCAGTGCAGCAGGTACGAGGAGGAGGAATAATGTGTGTGAGTGTGAAGAGTGTGGAGATGGAACCAAATAAATGAGGGTGATCAGAGTAAGGCTGACTGACAGTACCGTTCAGACACAGACAGATACAGACGCAGCCTTCTGTCTGTAATCTGACTACATTCATCTGTTTTCCAGCTGATGGAGGATGAGTACCCAGACAGAGAATACCAGCGGGAGTACAGAGCGGTGCGGACCGCCGCCAGCGGAAGTGAAAACCAAACCCGTCACTCATTTGTCTTTTCTCTTCCTGCTGAAGCTAAACTTTTAAACCTTACAGAGAAAACTCTAACATTAGTATCACAGTAGTGTTCCCTCTGTCGTCTACAGGTTTGGTATTACTGACTTTCTTCTTCCTCTTCTTCTCATTAAACTTTCCTCTTCTTCGTGGTATTTGTCCAGTATGGTTAATTCAGAGCGGCGCCCCCCTGGTGGATTAATTGCCAAACGCTCATTCCAACACATTAAATGTCAGTAGCAGCACTTTGTTCCAGTCAGACTAATGACAACGACAATAAAGCACATTTACAAAAGGAACTAACAACTGGAATGGGATTATTAAGGACTAGGATCGATACTGGCAAGTAATCAAATGTAAGTACTCTTACTCGGTCTGGAAAAAGTGGTATCAATGCATCCCTAATGTATGGTATCATACTCAGAGGTTTCACTCTGAATTTTTTGATGATCTGGATCCATGTTTGTTGGAATGTTATGATCAGATCCCTCACTAGCCCAGTTATGATCCTTCACATCATCATTGCACCTCTTAATAAAGAAAGAAATTAATTTTTTGGAGAAATTTTGATTTGATTCTTTGATTATGAAAATTTGATTTTTTTTGTATGAAACTAAACCAGATTGAACATATTTTTAAGCTCAAAATGCACCAGAATGCAGGAAAAAGACTTCATTTTTCCCCAAATTTCCCAGGGGAGCTACACTCGTCGCTGCAGTCCACTACACGCCCCGCTGCAGGGACCCAGACTGGACCCAGACTGGACCCAGACTGGCTGTGGCTTTGTGTGGCTACACTCATTTCTACTCATGTAGCCACAGTGGCTAGATCTTTCATTTTCCTAGTGCAAGCACAGTACCAAGAAAACTGCCAATAATTACCTCCGCCAAGGAGGTTCTGTTTTTGCCAGGGTTTGTTTGTCTGTTTGTTTGTCTGTCCGTTAGTGTGCAACATAACTCAAAAAGTTATGGACAGATTTTGATGAAATTTTCAGGGTTTGTTGGAAATGGGATAAGGAAGAAATGATTCAATTTTGGTGGTGATCGGGGTTGGGGGGGGCCCACGGGGGGGGGGGGGGGGGGGGGCACGATCAGCCTTGGCGGAGGTCTGTGCTCTCCGAGTGCTTCTAGTACTACTAATACTACTACCAAGAATACTACCAAGAATACTGCTAATAATACCCTACTAATAATACTGCCAAGAATACTACTAAGAATACTGCCAATTATATTACTAATAATACTACCAAGAATACTGCCAATAATTCTACTAATAATACTACCAAGAGTACTGCCAATAATACTACTAATAATTAGAGCCCGACCGATTAATCTGCTGGCCGATTAATCGGGCCAATTATAGCGTATCACCAATTAATCAACATCAGCCAGTACGTAGCCGATATATTGACTTTTTTTGCTGCACGGAGATTCTGTCGCTCGTTGCTCCTGTGTGTGTGTGTGTGTGTGTGTGTGTGCTGCCCGGACAATAAGAGGAACTTTAAAGCGAGTTAGTTTCACTTTCACTCCTGCTCGGACAATGATGCTATCAGCCCTCCCCACACACTATCACATAATCACGGAGCTGC
This sequence comes from Sphaeramia orbicularis, assembly GCF_902148855.1. Classification (NCBI taxonomy): domain Eukaryota; kingdom Metazoa; phylum Chordata; class Actinopteri; order Kurtiformes; family Apogonidae; genus Sphaeramia; species Sphaeramia orbicularis. Next base: position 200,287 of record NW_021941580.1, on the reverse strand, counting down.
ACCCCCACCCCCCGCTTGCGCGCTCTGACAAGGATGGACCGCTAACCCCTCCACTCCGAAAATCACGGACCCCCCCCCCCCCCCCATGAAGTATTCACCCCACACACCCCACACTAATAATACTACCAAGAATATTACCACGAATACTGCCAATAATACCACTAAAAATACTACCAATAATACTACCAATAACACTACTAATAATACTACCAAGCATACTATCAACACTACCAAGAATACTGTCAATAATACTACCAAGAATACTGCCAATAATACTACCAAGAATACTACTAACAATACTGCCAATAATACTACCAATGATACTACCAAGAATAGTGCCAATAATATTACCAATGATACTACCAAGAATCCAACCAAGAATACTGCCAATGATAGTACTAATAATACAACCAAGGATACTACCAAGAAAAATGCCAATAATACTACCGATTACACTACCAAGAATACTGCCAATAATAGTAATAATAATAATACTACTACCAAGAATACTGTCAATAATACTACCAATAATGCTACCAAAAATACTGCCAAGAATAGTACCAATAATACTACCAATTATACTACCAAGAATAGTGCCAATAATACTAAAAATAATACTACCAAGAATACTGTCAATAATACTACCAATAATGCAACCAAAAATACTACCAAGAATACTGCCAAGAATACTACCAATGATACTACCAAGAATAGTGCCAAGAATACTACCAATGATACTACCAAGAATACAACCAAGAATACCGCCAATGATAGTACTAATAATACTACCAAGAATAGTGCCAATAATACTACCAATTATACTACCAAGAATACTGCCAATAATACTAAAAATAATACTACCAAGAATACTGTCAATAATACTACCAATAATGCTACCAAAAATACTGCCAAGAATACTGCCAAGAATACTACCAATGATACTACCAAGAATAGTGCCAATAATACTACCAATGATACGACCAAGAATACAACCAAGAATACTGCCAATGATACTACTAATAATACTACCAAGAATAGTGCCAATAATACAACCAATAATACTGCCAACAATAGTAATAATAATGCTACCAAGAATACTGCCAAGAATACTACCAATTATACTACCAAGAATACTGCCAATAATACTAATAATAATAATACCAAGAATACTGTCAATAATACTACCAATAACACTACCAAAAATACTACCAAGGATACTGCCAATAATACTACCAATAATGCTACCAAGAATACTGCCAAAAATACTACCAAGAATACTACTAGTAATACTGCCAATAATACTACTGGTAATACTACCGATAATACTACCAGGAATACTACCAAGAATACAACTAAGAATACTATCATACTGTATAAATAATATTATAAATAATACTATCTACTCTACTCGCTCTACTTCTAGTGAATATTCTGCAAAGGGCTAAGCTAACGCTAGCTCTACTTCTAGTGAATATTCTCGCTAAAACACCGTGCAGACCCCAGCTCTTACCTTTCCTTCTGCGTTCAGCGGCTCATTATCAGCCAGATCTGCTCCTGAGCTGGAGCCCACCACCCCCTGGTCCCAGTCCGGGTACGGGTTCGGGAAGGCCCGCTCCTCCATCTCCGCCTCTGAAGCCGTGATGAGCTTGAGCCGCTTGGACATGTTGTCTCCCATGGCTACGGCGGCGCGGAAGGGACAAAAGCCCTCAGACACACTGAACAGCCATGAAGAAATACACAAATAAATACATAAATAAAACACTGGACAGCCATGGATAAATACAGAAATATATAAATAAAACACTGGGCAGCCATAAATAAATCAATCAATCAATCAAACACTGCACATCCATCACAGTGAGTGGAGAAAAGGTGGTGAACAAATGCAGTTTGAAGGACCACATTCAAAGGCACCAGCAGCTGGAAATCTGTGTAAATCTGTGTAAATATTTGTATAAATATGTGTAAATGTGTATAAATATGTGTAAATCTGTGTAAATATGTATAAATATGTGTAAATCTGTGTAAATATGTATAAATATGTGTAAATATTTGTATAAATATGTGTAAATGTGGTATAAATGTGTAAATCTGTGTAAATATGTATAAATCTGTGTAAATCTGTGTAAATATGTATAAATATGTGTAATATTTGTATAATATGTGTAAATATGTGTAAATGTGTATAAATATGTGTAAATATGTATAATATGTGTAAATATGTGTAAATCTGTGTAATATGTATAATATGTGTTAAATCTGTGTAAATATGTATAAATATGTGTAAATATTTGTATAAATATGTGTAAATATGTGTAAATGTGTATAAATGTGTAAATCTGTGTAAATATGTATAATATGTGTAAATATGTTATAAATCTGTTGTAAATATGTGTAAATGTGTATAAATATGTGTAAATGTGTATAAATCTGTGTAAATCTGTGTAAATATGTGTATAATGTGTATAATCTGTGTAAATATGTGTAAATGTGTATAAATAGTGTAAATATGTGTAAATGTGTATAAATATGTGTAAATATGTGTAATGTCTATAATATGTGTAAATATGTGTAAATATGTATAAATCTGTGTAAATATGTGTAAATGTGTATAAATATGTGTAAATATGTGTAAATGTGTATAAATATGTGTAAATATGTGTAAATGTGTATAAATATGTGTAAATATGTGTAAATATGTATAAATCTGTGTAAATATGTGTAAAGGTGTATAAATCTGTGTAACTAGGTAATGTCTACCAACTATGTGTAAATCTGTGGTAAAGGTGTATAAATCTGTGTAAATATGTATAAATCGTGTAACTATGTGTAAATGTGGTATAACTATGTGTACAATGTCTATAAATCTGTGTAAATGTGTATAAATCTGTGTAATGTGTATAAATATGTGTAAATGTCTATACATATGTGTAACTGTGTATAATCTGTGTAAATATGTATAAATCTGTGTAATGTGTGTAAATGTGTACTAAATATGTGTAACTGTGTATAACTCTGTGTAAATGTGTATAACTCTGTGTAAAGTGTGTGTAAATCTGGTTTTTGTTGTGAACACTACTGAAACTAAACATAGGAGTTGTGGTTTCTGCTCATTATTGCAGAAAAGACAGCGCTTCAGTTGAATTAATTTCATGGTAAAGAAATATTCAGGCGGTGTGGTTTTGGTCGTTCCCCGCTCCTGCTCTGCCGTTATGTCTACCTACAGATATTTTATTTTTTCAAATTAAACTGGTCAAATCTTTTGGATTGTTGGTGAAATGTTATTAGATGAGGGAATTTAATTTCACCTAGTTAATCATCAGGACAAAACGTTTTCTCTGTTAAAACTTTTAAAGTAAATTATTGGAATAATTGGATTCAGATGGACTGGGGCCGTTGAATCTAAAGGGTTTCAGTTCCAGACTGAAGGAGGGAAGTTCAGGGTCTGAAAGGCACCTGGACTGGACTGAGACCTGCGCAGAGGACCCAGCTGGACCCACAACCAGACCAGGACCCAGACCCAGATCCAGAACCAGACCTGGACCCACAACCAGACCCAGACCTGGACCCAGACCTGGACCCAGACCCAGAACCAGACCTGGACCCAGAACCAGACTCAGATTCAGAACCAGAACCAGACCCAGACTCACAACCAGACCAGGACCCAGACCCACCTCAGTAGAACTGTCCATTCAACACAAAAACAAAAGGCCTGAACTGGACCCAGACCCAGACCCAGACCCCAGACACACCTCAGTAGTAGAACGGTCCCGCTCCGCTCTGCCTCTGGGCCTCCCCGTGGTCCCGGCTGTGGTCCCGGCTGTGGTCCCGGCTGTGTTTGTCCGTGTGCTTCCGGCAGGTCCTCCTCCGTCTCCCGGACAAACAGCGGTCAGAACCAGAGCCAGAACCAGAACCGGAGTGAACCCATGTGTCAGATTCATCTCCTCCGGTTCCTCGCCGTCCCCTCCCCTCCTCAGCCGGATGTCTGCAGCCTCCTCCCGCTGTACGAGCGCCGGTACTGCCGTTACTGCTGCTGATGCTCAACAAATCAGAACCCCCCTCCCCCTCCATCCATGCCCCTCCCCTCCCCTTCTTCCCCTCCCCCTCCACTTCCTCTCTCACTGCTCCTCTGCCTCCACTTCTCGTCAAGGACGACCCCCCCCCCCGTAATATAATAAAAATCGGACCAGTGTCCCTGTATCTTAGCGGCCAAATTCAAAACTGTGTTAAATGTATCCAGATCCATTTCTTCTGCCCCAGTTCTGTGTATTTATTCTATTACAGAAATAGTCCATGTTTTGCTCATATTCAATCACATCTGTACAAAATTCTAATTCACACTTGATATCATTGATACTGATTTATTGGATCAATCCACTTCCTATCTGTTAGAATGGGAACATTTGTCAAAGTGGCACCAAATCCAGAATCAGATCCGGATCCAAATAATTTCAGTACCTTGTGTCGACATCATCATACAGCAGCTGTAGACCAAGTGTGAAGTCAATCACAACTGGAGTTTAGGAGAAAAAGATGATTGAAAGTTTTGTAACGGACAACAGATGACGACAGACGACGACAGACGACAACAAAGGACAACGACAGACGATGACGACAGACAACGACAAACAGACGACGACAACAGATGATGACAGATGACGACAGACGACAATAGGTTACAGCCTGTCGGCCGGCAGGATAATCAGAATTTATTTATCCCACCACGGGGACATTTTACAGTTAAACAACAAACAAGAGACAGAGAAGGGCAGGTAGAAAAAAAACACCAGTGAAAATAAAAACACAAAGAAAAAAAGAAGACATCTGGTATTTATAGACATATTTATATAAAGAAAAAGTTGGATTGGATATGAAAATATTATGAACATATTTACATCGTCATGGCTACACATGTAGATGGTGTGATGGGGACGTGTGTGTGTGTGTGTGTGGGGGGGCACTGGGGAACTGTTCTGTAGTCTGATGGCTGTGAGACGAAGGACCTGTGGAACACTGTGGGGTGGGAGGGGCCACCACCGTCACTCCCATCACCATCACTCCAACACTCGTCCTTTGCACACCGGTACCCAGTAGTACCCAGTAGTACCCAGAAGTACCCAGTGATACCTGGTAGTACCCAGACGTACCAGTAGCACCTGGTAGTACCCAGTAGCACATGGTAGTACCCAGAAGTACCCAGTAGCACCTGGTAGTACCCAGTAGGCAAGGGTAATTTATTTCTACAGCACCATTCATTCACAAGGCAATCCAAAGTGCTTTACAAAGGTAGTAGTACCCCATAGTACTCTACAGTGCCCTGTAGTACCCTGTAGTACCCCATAGTACTCTGCAGTGCCCTGTAGTACCCTGTAGTACCCCATAGTACTCTGCAGTGCCCTGTAGTACCCTGTAGTACCCCATAGTACTCTGTAGTACCCTGTAGTACTCTGCAGTACCCTGTAGTACCCTGCAGTACCCTGTAGTACTCTGCAGTACCCTGTAGTACCCTGCAGTACCCTGTAGTACCCTGCAGTACCCTGTAGTACCCTGTAGTACTCTGCAGTACCCTGTAGTACCCTGCAGTACCCCTGTGGATGTGGTTCCTGGCTCTGCCTCAGTGACAGATGGTGTTGGTGTGTCTGTGCCTGGAGTAGGAAACACCCCCCCCCAACACACACACACACACACACACACACACACTTCACTTCAACTTTCCTTTTCCATCCCTTCATCCTCTGCTTCCTTTTCTGATCTTCCGTCCAGTCCTTCTGTCTTCAGTTCCACAGCAGACATTTAATGTGGGTTTGAACCCACATGTGGATCCACTGTGATCCATTCCCTTTTCTTTTCTTTTCTTTTCTTTTCTTTCTTTTCTGACTGTTAAACTGAATGGTCTCCACATTGTTGTCATGTTTCCATCTTGTTTAAAAACCTCATATGTGCCTTATGTTGGAGAAGGAGGGTGGGACATTTGACTCAGACAACAAGAAGGGTCAGGGTTAGGAACAGGGTTAGGAACAGGGTTAGGAACAGGGTTAGAGTTAGGAACAGGGTTAGGGTTAGGAACAGGGTTAGGAACAGGGTCAGGACAGGTTAGAGTTAGGAACAGGGTTAGAGTTAGGAACAGGGTTAGGGTTAGGAACAGGGTTAGGAACAGGGTCAGGGTTAGGAACAGGGTTAGGGTTAGGAACAGGGTTAGGAACAGGGTCAGGTGGAAACAGGGTTCGAGTTAGGAACAGGTTAGAGTTAGGAACAGGGTTAGGGTTAGGAACAGGGTTAGGAACAGGGTCAGGGTTAGGAACAGGGTTAGGGTTAGGAACAGGGTTAGGAACAGGGTCAGGAACAGGGTTAGAGTTAGAGTTAGGAACAGGGTTAGGGTTAGGAACAGGGTTAGGAACAGGGTCAGGGTTCAGGGTTAGGAACAGGGTCAGGTTAGGGTTAGGAACAGGGTTAGGAACAGGGTCAGGGTTAGGAACAGGGTTAGGAACAGGGTCAGGGTTAGGAACAGGGTTAGGAACAGGGTCAGGGTTAGGAACAGGGTTAGGAACAGGGTTAGGGTTAGGAACAGGGTTAGGGTTAGGAACAGGGTCAGGGTTAGGAACAGGGTTAGGAACAGGGTTAGGGTTAGGAACAGGGTTAGGGTTAGGAACAGGGTCAGGGTTAGGAACAGGGTCAGGGTTAGGAACAGGGTTAGGGTAAGGAACAGGGTTAGGAACAGGGTTAGGGTTAGGACAAGGTTAAGAGTTCGGAACAGGGTTAGGAACAGGGTAGGAACAGGGTCAGATAGGAACAGGGTTAGGAACAGGGTCAGGGTTAGGGTTAGGAACAGGTTAGGAACAGGGTTAGGAAGAGGGTCAGGGTAGGAAACAGGTTACGGGTTAGGAACAGGGTAGGGTTAGGAACAGGGTTAGGAACAGGGTCAGGGTTAGGAACAGGGTTAGGAACAGGGTTAGGAACAGGGTTAGGAAACAGGGTCTAGGGTTAGGACCAGGGTTAGGGTTAGGGAAAGGGTTAGGGTTAGGAACAGGGTTAGAGTTAGGACAGGGTTAGGAACAGGGTAGGAACAGGTCAGGAAACAGGGTTAGGAACAGGGTCAGGGTAGGAACAGGGTTAGGAACAGGGTCAGGGTTAGGGTTAGGAACAGGGTTAGGAACAGGTTAGGAAGAGGGTCAGGGTTAGGAACAGGGTAGGGTTAGGAACAGGGTTAGGAACAGGGTTAGGGTTAGGAACAGGGTTAGGAACAGGGTTAGGGTTAGGAACAGGGTTAGGGTTGGAACAGGGTTAGGGTTAGGAACAGGGTTAGGAACAGGGTTAGGGTTAGGAACAGGGTCAGGGTTAGGAACAGGTTAGGAACAGGGTTAGGGTTAGGAACAGGGTTAGGAACAGGGTTAGGGTTAGGAACAGGGTCAGGGTTAGGAACAGGGTTAGGAACAGGGTCAGGGTTAGGAACAGGGTTAGGAACAGGGTCAGGGTTAGGAACAGGGTTAGGGTGAGGAACAGGTTAGGAACAGGGTCAGGGTTAGGAACAGGGTTAGGAACAGGGTTAGGGTTAGGAACAGGGTTAGGAACAGGGTTAGGTTAGGAACAGGGTTAGGAACAGGGTTAGGAACAAGGTTAGGAACAGGGTTAGGAACAGGGTTAGGGTTGGAACAGGGTCAGGGTTAGGAAAGGGTTAGGAACAGGGTAGGGTTAGGAACAGGGTTAGGAAGGGTTAGGGTTGGAACAGGGTCAGGGTTAGGAACAGGGTTAGGGTTAGGAACAGGGTTAGGAACAGGGTTAGGTTAGGAACAGGGTTAGGAACAGGGTTAGGAACAGGGTCAGGGTTAGGAACAGGGTTAGGAACAGGGTCAGGGTTAGGAACAGGGTTAGGGTTAGGAACAGGGTTAGGAACAGGGTCAGGGTTAGGAACAGGGTTAGGAACAGGGTTGGGGTTAGGAACAGGGTTAGGAACAGGGTTAGGAACAGGGTCAGGGTTAGGAACAGGGTTAGGGTTAGGAACAGGGTTAGAGTTAGGAACAGGGTTAGGAACAGGGTTAGGAACAGGGTCAGGAACAGGGTTAGGAACAGGGTTAGGAACAGGGTCAGGGTTAGGAACAGGGTCAGGGTTAGGGTTAGGAACAGGGTTAGGAAGAGGGTCAGGGTTAGGAACAGGGTTAGGGTTAGGAACAGGGTTAGGAACAGGGTCAGGGTTAGGGTTAGGAACAGGGTTAGGAACAGGGTCAGGGTTAGGAACAGGGTTAGGAACAGGGTTAGGAACAGGGTCAGGGTTAGGGTTAGGAACAGGGTCAGGTTAGGAACAGGGTTAGGAACAGGGTTAGGAACAGGGTTAGGGTTAGGAACAGGGTTAGGAACAGGGTCAGGGTTAGGAACAGGGTTAGGAACAGGGTTAGGAACAGGTCAGGGTTAGGAACAGGGTTAGGAACAGGGTTAGGGTTAGGAACAGGGTTAGGAACAGGGTTAGAGTTAGGAACAGGGTTAGGAACAGGGTTAGGAACAGGGTTAGGAACAGGGTCAGGGTTAGGGTTAGGAACAGGGTTAGGAACAGGGTCAGGGTTAGGAACAGGGTTAGGGTTAGGAACAGGGTTAGGGTTAGGAACAGGGTTAGGGTTAGGAACAGGGTTAGGAACAGGGTCAGGGTTAGGAACAGGGTTAGGGTTAGGAACAGGGTTAGGGTTAGGAACAGGGTCAGGGTTAGGAACAGGGTTAGGAACAGGGTCAGGGTTAGGAACAGGGTTAGGAACAGGGTCAGGGTTAGGGTTAGGAACAGGGTCAGGGTTAGCAACAGGGTTAGGAACAGGGTCAGGGTTAGGGTTAGGAACAGGGTTAGGAACAGGGTTAAGAACAGGGTCAGGTTAGGAACAGGGTCAGGGTTAGGAACAGGGTTAGGAACAGGGTTAGGGTTGTAAAAGCCCTAACCCTGTTCTTAACCTAGACCCTCAGGCTCTCCTCCTCTCTCCTCTTCATCCTTCCCATCAGTCTGTTCCAGCCTCATCCACAGAACAGCAGCACCCCCTGGTGGACCTGGTCTGGAACTGACATGAACTGGTCCTGATGACAGGGGGTTCAAAGTCTGAGCAGAGGTAAGTAAGTAAATAAACAAACAAACAGTGAGTTCAAGCATGTGCTTCATAAATGTGATTTCATCCACTGAAATTCTAGTCTGGGTTTTAATATTAGATCAGTTTTTACAGCTGATGAAGGAACAGTTTGAGTTCCAGTCTGTGGTGAGCTTTCATCAGACAGTATTTAGACAAAATGTTGAAAATAAATATCAATGGCATGACTGAATGACTTATTTACATTTATTATTATTATTATCTTTTGTGCCGTTCTGGTTATCGTGGATAATAACACTTTTTTCAGATCAATGACTGACGTTGTCTGATCAGCTTTAATGACACTGGACAGAGAAAACTGGACAGACCAGACAAATGTCACAGATATCACAGACCCTAACCCTGTTGGAATAATAATAATGGATTAGATTTATATTGCGTTTTTCTGTGAACGCATACTCAAAGCGCACAGTGGATCCACTCTTCATTCGCTCTCACATTCTCCCTCTGGTGGTGGTAAACTACATTTGTAGCCACAGCTGCCCTGGGGGGGGGGGCAGACTGACGGAGGCCCTCCCACCACCACCGAACATTCATACACATTCATACACCAGTGTGGGTAGCAGCACCGGAGGCAAAGAGGGTGAAGTGTCTTGCCCAAGGACACAACAGCACATGACTTGGACAGAGCAGGATTTGAACCACCAACCCTTTGGATATTGGACGACCCACTCTACCATCTGAGCCATGGCCATCCCTCCTCCTCCTAACCCTAAAAAGCTGACAGGTGTTTCGCAGCCGTGGTACCGGTCTCTAGAGCACCTCTTCCTCTGTATCTAGAACCCCTCTTCCTCTGTCTCTAGAACCCCTCTTCCTCTGTATCTAGAACGCCTCTTCCTCTGTATCTAGAACCCCTCTTCAGGTTGATTGAATTGAAATTATTTATTTCTTGTATTGAATCCTATTCTGACTGAAGTACATGTACTTACCCTGACCCTGTGGACAGAGCTGCACACACAGGAAATGGACGGAGCTACCACGGAACGATGAGGGAACGTATGGGTGGAGTTACCAGGGGACGATGGAGTGAACATATGGGCGAAGCTACCACGGGACAATGAGGGAACATATGGGCGGAGTTACCACGGGATGATGGAGGGAACATATGGGCGGAGTTTTACCACGGACGATGGAGGGAACGTATGGGCGGAGTTACCGGGAGCGATGGAGGGAATGTATGGGGGAGTTACCACAGGACAATGGAGTGAACGTATGGGAGGAGTTACCAGGGGACGATGGACGGAACATATGGGCGGAGTTACCAGGGGACGATGGAGGGAACGTATGGGTGGAGTTACCACATATGGGCGGAGTTACCAGGGGACGATGGAGGGAACGTATGTATGGGCAGAGTTACTGGGGGCCACAGCTGGCTTTGTTGTCCAACTCACTGATGATCCGTCATACAGAACTGGTTCCACCTGTTCAGGTTCCAGCTGTTCCAGTTCCACCTGTTCCGGTCCGGTCTGGTTGGAACCTGCTGCAGAACCTTTTGTGTTTTTCAGACTCAATGACTTCAGACTCACACTGGTTTAGTGAAACTGATCCTTTATTCACACCATCTTCTACAGCATCTATGTTAGAAGGTCACATGACTGTGGCTCCTCCTCCATATTTGGAGGCCACACCCATACGGCTCCTCCCCTAGTTCCTATGCAGATCTCATTCGTCTGTACACACTAGATAAAAAAGTCCAGAGTAGAATATGTTTAAAATCCAACATGTTGGAGGTCGGCGGTGGGTCGTCCAGGGGGCGTGGCTTCTCCAGTCCCTCCCCTCACACCAGCCTCCACCACCTATAGTTTGACTCTTTTCTGGTTTCATTCAACAAAGGAACATATTGAACAAGGCATTTGTAGCAGAGCTTTGTAAAGCGCTTGGACTGTACAGCCACGACACCGACACGATACGACCAGAAACGAACAGAAGAGGACCAGGAAAAGAACCAAAACAGACAGAAGTATCTTCAACTGTGAAAAGCATTTGATAGAAACAGAGCAGAGTTGGAGTAAACAAACCCAGGATTATTTACAGTGAGGTAAAACCCATTGGTCTTCAAAGGAGGTATTTGCATTTGGATGAAGTGACCGTTTGAATCTGTTCCTGATGCGGTTTCCAGATCTGCTTCAGCTGCTGGAGTCGGTCCATGAACAGCTGACGCAGGCGTGGACACGCACACACAATCACATGCAGGACCGGTCACAGGTCCGGTCAAACTCAGGCACCAAATCAAACATGATAAAGCTTCGTGCTCCGTCAGCGCCACAATGGCCCTCACTGCAGCGCCGGGGCCCGGACCGAGCCTTTCAGAGACAAACCCACACCCGTTAGCGTTGGACGCCACCGGTACCGATGGAGCCGGACCCAGCCTCCGTCCTAATCACAGTGAGCGGATGGAGCATAGATGGATCCAGTGGGACCGAGTGGGCGGGACGCCACCCACCCCCAGTTTGCATAAGAGATAGAAACGGACCCGTGATGAGGTGGTTTGCGTGCAGACTTTGCTGCTGTGACCTTTGGGCTAAAGTTAGCGCGGGTGGCGCCGGGCCGGGCTCCACCCGGACCGGTCCGGGTCGGGTACATTCACAGCTGTGGAATGGGTCGGCGCTGCTGGCATCGTCGGTGTTAGCGCCGTGTCAGAGGTCGTCCATTGTCAGATACAGATGGAAACACGGGTGTCAGTTTAAATCCCCAAAAGGCCCGGTCTCAGGTCCGGAATCGTGACCTGAACCCGGTCGACTCAATCCTCCTTTAGAAGAGACAGAACCGTCGACCGTGTTCAGGAGGAGGTTGGACATGGTTCAGAACCCAAAGACCAAGTTCTACGACTAGATCTGCTACGGCCCACATTAAAGGCAAAGGTCTGTTCAGAAGCAGCGTTTGGACCGTGCATCATGTGACCGGGTCCAGGGACATGAACGTCTCAAATGGACTCAATCAGAACCAGCCTTTGAGCTGTTTTCAAACTCAGCTGAACTGAACCGGCTTACTGGGCTGGCCTGGTTCTGCAGACGCTGAGGTCGGACCCAGAACTGAGCCTGAACCAGAGTCCAGATCAGAACATCAGGTTCTGGTCGAAGCAGAAACTGGATCCAGACCTTCTATACGGGGGTTCCTTACTCTGCAACGAAAAGGGCCAAAAAAGCCAGAATCTTTGGACCGACCCAGTCCATGATGCATAATGTAAGTTTCCAAACGTGGGGGGTAAAGGTGAACCATATAGATGTTTGGGGGGGGGGGGGGGGGGGGGGGGGGGGGCGGGGGGGGCCCTGCTGCAGTGAAGTGTGGCCCTTGTAGCTCAGAGATAGAGTTTAATTAGAGAACAGGGAATGACAAGAGAGAAAGGCAAGAGAATCTAGGACCAGGTCTACAAAGACCCCAAACGTGTCCTCAAGGGTTGGAAAAAGAAAAGTCCAAGGCTGCTGGTGACTTTAAGACAGAATGAGGGTAGTCCTGTCCAGGTGGAGCCCAGGGTGGTGGACTTGAGTTTCTGTTGTTGTTAATGTCCCAGAGAATGACAGCACTAATGGAAAACAGTACCACCGATGGCCATGGGGGGGGGGTGGCAGCGCTAATGGAAAACACACATTAGTAGTGTCAGTACCACCAATGGCCACTGGGTGTGTGTGTGTGGGGGGGGGCACATAAAGCAGTGCTTTGACATGTTTTCCCATACGGCCCTCCACAGTGAACCCCCCACCCCACCCCCACTGACATGGCTTAGAGAAATGAATCGGTTGGCCCAGGTGGTCCCCAGTGGCCCTAGTCAGCCTTGTTGGCCTCCATTGGCCCTGGTCAGCCCCCATTGCACTCAGTGGCCCCGGTGGCCTTGTTGGCCTCCATTGGCCCTGGTCGGCCCTACAACTCCAACCCATTTTGAGTCCACATTGACCCTTGACCCCAGCAGACTCTGTGCCCCTTTTCATATTGAATAGCAGCGTTTCCACTCGAGCGTCTGTAAAATCTGAATTTATCTAAACTTCAAACATATATACAGGTTTCTTCAGTCACTTCTGAACCGTCCACACATTTAAGAACCACATGGACCTGGAACAGTGGAACCAAACCAGTCCAACTTCAGTCCTGGTTTTGTCTCAAAAGGAGAACATTCAACTATTGACCTATAGCAACCTGATGATGTAATGGGAGGCGGGATGGACGCTGGGTCAAAGGTCAGATATTTGACAGGACCTGTGGTATTTGTATCCAGCTGTTTTTCCACTAAGTCCTGCCGCTACACATGACTTATATTAGTTTGGACTGTATTCTCTTTTATTTTTTTTTTATACTGTTTTTATTATTGATAATTATTATTGACTTTTATGCTTGATTTTTGTGGAAAGCACTTTGGTCACTTTCAGTTTGGAAAGGACTCGATAAATAAATACCAATTAACTGATTGAATGATTATTCAATAAAGACCAAGGACACCGACGCCCTCTAGTGGCTTAAGACGGCCCACTGCAGCCCCAGGGGGTGGGGCCAGAGGCTTTGGGGGACCGCCCCTTCTAGACCCAGGCCCTTGTGGTCATTGCTGGTACTACACTTGGTGATCCTTCCAAACTGGTTTCACTTGGATGTTCATTCAGTTTTCTTTCCACTTGGATTCCAACTTCCTGTCTGTTCACTCTCTGATCATCTTCAATAAGAAATAAAACATATATTAGTAAAAGCAAACCAGGTAATTTCATTTGGTTCTGCGTTCTAAAAATATGTCAGATTTATTGTATTTAGCTTCGTCAACTGGCCAATCAAACCTGGATCTTTCCTGTGGTGTAAAAACCACCTGATCCTGACTACTGTCCCAGACAGAGTGACCTCTGACCTGGAACGAACCCTGGGAGGCGGTCCAATGTTCAGAACAAGTGTGGAAGTGGAGTCACAACCACAGGGTCAAAGGTCACAGCAGTGGAAGTGGACTCAACCACAGGACCACTACACACAGCTGTAGTTTCTGAGATTCCGCCCATGCTTCTGCTTTTTGGGACTTCTGCCCCATTGCCTCAAGTTCGTCCCCGTTTTATTACATCATCAGTTGCTATGAAGGTTTGAACGACTCCACGACACTAATGCCGCATTTCCACTACGTGGTATAGGCTCAACTCGACTTGACTCGACTCGGCCTTGTTGCATTTCCATTACGAAAAAGGACCTGGAATCTGGTAGCTGGTACTAGTTTTTTGGTCTCACCTCGCTGAGGTTCCAGGACTGGGGACCAGATACTAAAAGGTGACACTGTGTAAACACTGCAGACCTCTGATTGGTCAGAGTGTGTGTGTGCCCCGTCCTTTTCCCAGTAAATCTGTCAGTAGGTGAATCCACATGATGACAGTCTGTAAAACTACACCATGGTTTGTCCAGGAGGTTCAGACAAACATTCAGCAGGAGTTTGACCAGACAACAGGCAACCAGTGAGTTTATCAGCAACTGTGAGCAGAGCACACAGAAGGAACGCACCGCATCGCTATGACGACCAGGAACTGTAAAGTGGGTAGTATCCTAGAATGGAAACAGTCTGGAATCGGACCTGGTACCAGAGTGGAGTGGAGTCGAGGCGGTTCCACGCGGCATAACTGGACTGGAACCGGAGGAGCGTACCTCCTGCATTTCCACATGTTTGAAAGCGGACAGACTTGGTTCCACGTCCACTGAAGAATTGGACCAGTGATCCTCAACCTCCAAAGGTCGAAGAACCCACGGCTTCAGTGTCCACTTCAACATAACGACCACCGAACTGACGACCAAAGGAACACGGGTTGGAGTTTGGCACAGAACCATCAGATTTAGACCATCTGAGGAGAGTTAGCTCCAACTACGTAGCAGCACATCAATACAGAATGCATTCAAAAAAGAAACCAGACACATGACAGGCGAACACATGGACAGAGACAGATAGACACACGGACAGATGGACACATGGACAGATGGACAAACCAAGGCCAAATTGCCACCCAGGTAAACCTGCTTCAGAAGTGCACTTATTGCTCAACAATCAAGATGCGCTGTGGGATTTCTACTGTAAAGAAGTGTCTGCAGAACCAGGTCTGGTGAAGAACCAGGTCTGGACTCTTCGTGGACTTGTGTTGTCGTCACTTTGACCTGCGTTTGAAAAGGTAAGTGCTGATGGGTGGACACAAGACTGGACACCAGACCATCTGCTGGACACCAGACTAGACACCAGACCATCTGCTGGACACCAGACCATCTGCTGGGTTTAGATGCATGGCAGTTTGGACAGGACTGGACACTGGACTGAAACAAAGGCTTAAATCATGTGCTACATATATTTTTTTTGTCCTTTCGATATAATAATGACATGACCTTTATCATAGTAATCAGATATATATATAGATATTCATCTTCTTTTCTTAAAAAAACAAACAAACAAACCCAGAGCACATCCTGACTCTTATTGGTTGGTCCCTTAAGGCTAGCAAAGCTGAAATGACAAAACGTCCTTTTTACAGTTTTTTCTTTTTTTTTCATCTTTTCATTTCATAAATGTACATTCTAATAGAAAAAGTTTAACACAAAAAAAGAAAAACAAAACAGAAACAGAAGGAAAAGAACTGAGGCCCTGGAAAACCTATGGCTTGGTAAATCTTCGTTTGCTATATTTAGATGAAGGACCTCACTGGGTTTTCCGCTGATTATCCCCATGGTTGATTGGCTGCTGCCGGCGGCGGCGGCGCTAACACTTCAGACAGAACACAAATCAGACAGAGTTGACATTTAGAGGGACATCAGTAATGCTTACAAGTCTGTGGAGTCTGTTTTTGCCGCCGGGCGTTTCCATGGCGACGGCTTTTCCACACAAAAGTTCAATTAAGAGGAGGCGGAGCCAAACTCAGTCCACAAGGAGGAGGAGCTGTACAATGAGCAGTCGCTGAGGTGGGTGGGGTTTGGGGGGGTTTGATGAAATGGCACCAGAGAGTGTCGACCGTGGGGGGGGTCGAGGGGGCGTGTCCTTCTGGCGTTCCCTCCCTACGTCTCAGATGTGCATAGTACGAGCTGCTGGCGCTCCGCAGGGATCCGACACGCCCACGCCGAACGCACCCCCCCCCACTCCCCGGACATGAGGGGACTTGGGTTAAAGCACTGGCACTTTCCGGTAACGGCTGGTTGGAAGGCATGGTGGCAGCTGATTGGTGTGGGTGTGGCTGTGGGCGGAGCTGTCGTCCGTCTCCTGTATATTGCATATGTTGCAGCATGAATGAGGTCACAAGTCCAAAAAAACCCCAGAAAAAATAAACACTGAGTGAATAAATTAAAGTGAGCTGACACCGTCCTGAGGCCCACGGGATCCAACAGAACCACCGGAACTGGATCCAAGAGGACAACCAGAACCGGATCCAAGAGGACAACTGGAACCAGATCCAAGAGAACGACCGGAACCGGTGCAAAATGGACACAGATGACGGGGCCAGAACCCAGGACCCATTCACCCGGACCCAGGTCCGGAACCCAGGACTCATTCACCCAGGTCCGGAACCCAGGACTCATCCACCCTATCCTGGGTCCAGAACCAAGGCCTGGTCCACCTTCTATGGGTTCTACAGTCGGGCTGCAGATAGTGTTGATCCAGTAATCACACATGTAGTCCATGGGCTAGGAAGGGTCATCATGCACAACACCCCCCCCCCACAACCCCCCCCCCCCCCCCCCCCCCCCCCCCCCCCCTCTTGATTTCTTTGATATATTATTATACCCATGGGCTTACTCTATCAGAAAAATTATGGTAACATGAGATAACTGGTTCATACTATCCATATTTGACCTTAGAAATATTGTTACATCACTTAATTATAGATTGGTAAACTAGGAGTAGGGGGAATAAAATGGATTATATGGTACAGTTTTTTATACTGAACCTCTAGACCGGTTCTATATCATTTTAAAGCTCTTGAACAACTCTATACAATAACACCAATCAAAATGGGAATATTATCATTGAAAACAGATTTAGGTCAATAAGTAATGTGTACTCCAGGGAAAGTAAAATTATCACCTTTATCATTTCAGAATACTGTTTTCCGCAATGAGAGTCCCTTAGACTCAAATTGTGGAAACATTGGATCATGTGATTATTCAACAATGGAACTGAGCCTGCAGCCCGACCACAGTACCCAGACCATGGTACCCAGACCACGGTACCCAGGCCATGGTACCCTGGCTACGGCACCCAGACCCTCTGAATGAAATGAGGGCGTACCCAGAACTGTGAACACTAGGACTGGGAAGATGATCGGTTCAGAGGCTGAGGGTGAATCAACTGTTTGAGTATCGACATGCATCAGTTATTTAATGTTTGTATCAACACAATTCCATCCATTCAACTGAATATATTTGCACTTCCGTTCAAAAGTGTTACTATTCCTTTAGACAAAATTTTCCTACGTTAACGTGCTCCATGGATTGGCGAATGTATACACTGCACATGACAGTATAAGCTCCGCCCATCAATCCTATACTGACTCAGTGAGGGTTGGGACGCACCCCTTTTCCATTGGACTCTTCTTCATGATATGTAAATATCTGGGATTTATATCTGAATTTGAACTAAATATGGAGCAGATATACGTACAAAAATGAAAGTAAAGACTCTAATGTGTTGATAAAATCTAACTAATACTTTACTTATGAGGGTAACGTTGGGACCCCCATGTCTTCATCATTTCACAGATGGAACGCTTTAAAAGCCTCTGAACCTTCAGTCTGCACTGGTTTGGACCAGAACCAGGTTCATTCACCTGCATCTGAGGCATTAGAAGAATCCATTAACAGAAGGTCCACATATTAACTATAAACCAACAGAAGAGGGTCCACACATTAACTCTAAATCAACAGAAGATCCACACATTAACTATAAACAAAAAGAAGGTCCACACATCAACTATAAGCCAACAGAAAAAGGTCCACACATCAACTATAAACAACAGAGGGTCCACACATAACTATAAACCAACAGAAGGTCCACACATCAACTATAAACCAATAGAAGAAGGTCCACACATTAACTATAAACCAACAGAAGACGGTCCACACATTATGTATAAACCAACAGAGGGTCCACACATTAACTATAAACCAACAGAAGAGGGTCCCACATTAACTCTAAATCAACAGAAGGTCCACACATTAACTATAAACAAAAGAAGGTCCACACATCAACTATAAGCCAACAGAAAAAGGTCCACACATCAACTAAAAACCAACAGAGGGTCAACACATTAACTATAAACCAACAGAAGGTCCACACATTAACTATAACAAAAAGAAGGTCCACACATCAACTATAAGCCAACAGAAAAAGGTCCACACATCAACTATAAACCAACAGAGGGTCCACACATTAACTATAAACCAACAGAAGACGGTCCCACACATTAACTATAAACCAACAAAAGGACCACACATTAACTATAAACCAACAGAAGAAGGTCCCACACATTATGTATAAACCAACAGAGGGTCCACACATTAACTATAAACCAACAGAAGGTCCACACATTAATTATAAACCAACTGAATTTACAACCTCTTTAAAAGCATGTCTTTAGTTTCATATCTTTCCTGTGTGTCTTTAGTTTTAATCTCTTTCGTTTATCTCTAATTTCATGTCTATGGTGGTGTCTTTAATTTTGTATCTTTTGTTTTAATCTCGTTTTGTTTATCTGTTTAATTTTGTGTCTTTAGTTTTAATCTCTTTCATTTTTCTGCTCCATATCTGGGTGTCGGTCTACAAATCTGCATCCCCCATATTTACATTTATATTTATATTTATATGGTACAGATAACACAGATTGAAAGGGGCGTGTCCTAACTGTGTCACCTGACTGTATGTGAGACTCGTGTTCTGAATACGATACCATATGGTATTATGTGGTGCCATGCCACAGCTGTATCTTTAATGTGTGGTTAGAGCAGCTGGATCCACGTGTTTGGTATGAACCTGGTATCTCAGATTCCCAGCCCTCGTGCACAGATCAAAAGGGGATGGCTCAGCTCTGACCACCGCCCAGTCATTTCCCAGCAGCCCTGTGTGGGGCTGGTCATGTGACCCAGGACAGGGTGGGTGGGATTAGGTGAAGTCATGGTGAACACCTGGGTCCTCCTTAGGTTCATGGTGAACACCTGAGTCCTCCTTAGGTTCATGGTGAACGCATGGGTCCTCCTTAGGTTCACGGTGAACAACCTGGAGTCCTCCTTAGGTTCATGGTGAACGCATGGGTCCTCCTTAGGTTCACGGTGAACGCCTGAGGTCCTCCTTAGGTAGAGTTAAAGTAAAACAGCCAGCCCCCTCCCCCAGGGGAAGGGTCTCCCCTTAAACTACATGGATGAATAACATTGATACTGAATATAAGTTTTAATGCTAATGATATGGTTTTCCAGTCAGAGGTGTGTGTGTGTGTGTTTTTGTAGTTCTGTTGTGGTGCTTCACATCTTGATTCCCTCCTGTTGGCTCAGCTGGGACAGGGTTTTTCTTGATCCTCAGGGCTGTGAGCCGGGCAGCCCCGTTGGCGTACCAGCACTCCCTCATGATCTTTGCCATCACCCGTAAGGCCTGCGCACACGCACACACACACACACACACACACACAAAGGGAACACAGTTGATAATTGCAGGTGTGTCAATGCTTCTGTAACACTGACCTCGGTTAACGTCTACAGTTATAGTTGGTTAGTTCTATCCATCCATTCTCTTTCTCTTATCTGGGGTCGGGTCGCGGGAGTAACAGTCTAAGCAGGGATGCCCAGACTTCCCTCTCCTCAGACTCCTCCTTCAGCTCTTCCAGGGGGACCCTGAGGTGTTCCCAGGCCAGCCGAGAGACATATTCTCTCCAACGTGTCCTAGGGCTTCCTTCAGGTCTCTCATGGTGGGACATGCCCGAACACCTCCCCAAGGAGGCATCCAGGAGGATCTGAAACAGATGTCTGATCCACCTCAGCTGGTTCCTCTAGATGTGGAGGAGCAGTGGCTCTACTCGAGAGGAAACTCATATAGACCACTTGTATCTGGGATCTTGTCCTTTCGGTCCTGAGCCAAAACTCATGACCATAGGTGAGGGTAGGAATGTAGACTGACTGGTAAATCCAGAGCTTCGCCTTTTGACTCAGCTCCTTCACCAGGACCGACCGATACAGTGAGTGCATCACTGCAGACGCTGCATCAATCCGTCTGTCAATCTGATGCTCCATCCTTCCCTCACTCATGAACAATACCCCAGATACTTGAACTCCTCCACTTGAGGCAAGGGCTCCCCACCGACCCAGAGAGGGCAAACCACCTTTTCCTGTTGAGGACCATGGCCTCAGATTTGGAGGTGCTGATCCTCATCCCACTGCTTCACACTTGGCTGCAAACCGCCCCAGGGCACGCTGAAGGCCCAGGTTCGATGAGGCCAACAGGACAACGTCATCTGCAGAAAGCAGAGATGAAATCCTGTGGTCCCCAGACCGGACCCCCTCCGGCCCCTGGCTGCGCCTAGAAATTCTGTCCATAAAAATAATGAACAGAACCGGTGACAAAGGGCAGCCCTGCTGGAGTCCCACATGCACCTGGAACAGGTCTGACTTATTGCCGGCAATGAGAACCAGGCTCCTGCTTCAGTCATACAAGGACCGGACTGCCTTTAGCAGAGGGCCCCAGACCCCATACTCCCGAAGCACCCCCCACAGGATACCACGAGGGACACGGTTGAATGCCTTCTCCAAATCCACAAAACACATGTGGACCAGTTGGGCGAACTCCCGTGAACTCTCAAGCACCCAATGGAGAGTGTAGAGCTGGTCCAGTGTTCCGCAACTGGGACGAAACCCACATTGTTCCTCCTGGATCCGAGGTTTGACTATCAGCCGGATCCTCCTCTCCAGTACCTGGAATAGACTTTCCCCGGGAGGCGGAGGAGTGGGATTCCTCTGTGGTTGGAGCACATCCTCTGGTCCCCCTTCTTAAAAGGGGGACCACCACCCCAGTCTGCCAATCCAGAGGTACTGTCCCCGACTGCCACGTGATGTCACAGAGACGAGTCAGCCAAGACAGTCCTGCACATCCAGAGACTTAAGGTACTCAGGGTGAATCTCATCCACCCTGGTGCCCTGTCCAACCACCTGGGTGACTTCAGCTTGGATGACGGACAAGTCCACCTCTGAGACCTCAGCCTCTGCTTCCTTCACGGAAGACGTGACAGTGGGATTGAGGAGATCCTCCAAGTATTCTTTCCACCATCCAACCACATCCCCAGTCGAGGTCAGAAGCTTCCCACTCCCACTGTAAACAGTGTTGGTGGTGCACTGCTTTCCCCTCCTGAGGCACTGGACGGTTTGCCAGAATTTCCTCGAGGCTGACCGATAGTCCTCCTCCATGGCCTTCCCAAACTCCACCCAGACCAGAGATTTGCCTCCACAACTGCTCGGGCTGTGGCACGCCTGGCCTGCCGGTACCCATCAGCTGCCTCGGGAGTCCCACGAGCCAACAAGGCTCGATAAGACTCCTTCTTCAGCTTGACGGCATCCCTTACTTCCGGGGTCCACCACTGGGTTTGGGGATCGCCGCCGCAACAGGCACCGGAGACCTTGCAACCACAGCTCCGGGCAGTCACTTCGACAATGGAGGTGGAGAACATGGTCCACTCAGATTCAATGTTCCCAGCCTCCCCCGGGATCTGGGAGAAGCTCTCCCGGAGGTGGGAGTTGAAGACCGCACTGACATTGGGCTCCGCCAGACGTTCCAACAGACCCTCACAACACATTGGGCCTGCCCAGTCTGTCCGGTTTCCTCCTTCGCCAGCGGATCCAACTCACCACAAGGTGGTGATCAGTTGACAGCTCTGCCCCTCTCTTCACCGAGTGTCCAAAACACGCGGCTGGGGGTCTGATGACATGACAACGAAGCTGATCATCGACCTTCGGCCTAGGGTGTCCTGATGCTATGTGCACTTATGGACATCCCTGTGTTCAAACATGGTGTTAATTATGGACAAACTGTGACTAGCACAGAAGTCCAATAACAAAATACCACTCAGGTTCAGATCAGGGAGGCTGTTTCTCCTGATCACCCCACTCCAGGTCTCACTGTCGTTGCCCACATGAGCGGTGAAGTCACCCAAGAGAACAATGGAGTCCCCAGTCAGAGCACCATCCAGAATCCCTCCCAGGGACTCCAAGAAGGCCGGGTACTCTGCACTGCAGTTCGGCCCATAGGCCAAGACAGCAGTGAGGCACCTGTCCCTGACCCGAAGGCGTAGGGACGCCACCCTCTCGTTCACTGGGGAAAACTCCAACACATGATGCCTGAGCTGAGGGGCTATGAGCAAGCCCACACCAGCCCGCCACCTCTCACCGCGGGCAATGCCAGAGAAGTGGAGAGTCCAGCCCCACTCGAGGGGTTGGGTTCCAGAGCCCAAGCTGTTGTGGAGGTGAGCTCGACGATATCTAGACAGTATCTCTCAACCTCCCTCACAAGTTCCGGCTCCCTCCCCCCCATGAAGTGACATCCCATGTCCCAAGAGCTAGACTCTATGTCCGGGAATCGGGTCGTTAAGCCCCCTGCCGTCGACTGCAACCTAATCTACATTGCACGCGACCCCTACAGTTCCCTCGGTGTGTGGTGGTTCCACCGAAGGACGGGCCCACGTCACTCTTTCAGGCTGTGCCCAGCCGGGCCCCATGGGCAAAGGTCCGGCCACCAGGCGCTTTTTCGAGCCCCAACCCTGGGCCTAGCTCCAGGGTGGGGCCCCGGCTGCGCCATGCTGGGCGATGTCATATTCCTTAGATCTTTCTTCTTCATAGGAGCTTTTGAACTGCTCTTAGTCTTGGTAATTAGTCATACTAAGTTATACTTAAAGTTATAGTTAGTTATGGGTAGTTATAGTTGAATCATTGAACCACTAGAACCTAACACAGTCCAAATGAACCACTAGACCCTAACAGTCCAACTGAACCGGTTCCTTGGGCGTCCACTGAACCGGTTCCTCGGGCGTCCACTGAACCGGTAGACCCTACCCCAGCCCACTGAACCAGTTCCTTGGCGTCCACTGAACCGGTTCCTTGGGTGTCCACTGAACCAGTAGACCCTACCCCAGTCCACTGAACCGGTTCCTTGGGCGTCCACTGAAGCAGTTCCTTGGGGTCCACCTCAGACCACCTACCTCACAGCTCTGCCAGCGGTTGGGGATGTTGGGTCGAAGCTTCTGCTCACACACCACCTTCCTCATCTCCTCCACCGATGGGTCGGACTGGACCAGGTCGTAGTAGGGCAGCTGGTAGTCCTCATGGATGCCTGGCAGACATTCATGTGGGTTAAAGAGTATCCTGTGGGTGAGTTCACATCGGCCCTGGTCACGACGGACCCTTACCTCCCATGGAACAGCGGCTGGCGATCTCCCAGAACACCAAACCCATGGCGTAGATGTCGGCCCGTTTGAAGGACTCGAAGTGTTTCATGTTTATGGAGTCATCCAACACCTCTGGAGCCATATACCTGAGAGGACACAGAGTCAGAGAGGACACAGCGTCAACAGAGAGGACACAGAGTCAACAGAGAGGACACAGAGTCAAGAGGACACAGAGTCAACAGAGGACACAGAGTCAACAGAGAGGACACAGAGTCAACAGAGAGGACACAGAGTCAAGAGAGGACACAGAGTCAACAGAGAGGACACAGAGTCAACAAAGAGGACACAGAGTCAACAGAGAGGACACAGAGTCAACAGAGAGGACACAAAGTCAACAAAGAGGACACAGACATCAGGAGGTTAAATAGCAGACCTCCTTAAATCCATAAATGTGTTCTTCCTTGTTATGCCATGAATTAAACTGATCTGAACTAATGGAACATTAAACCCAGTGCAGTGGGACACAGTCATGGAGGGGTTGGATCCATTTCACTGCATCTTCCTAGTGGCAAGAAATGGAAACTGTCCAGTTTTGTCATATTATTTGCCTTGAATACTAAAACCAACCATTCACATGTGGTTTTTCGTGGGTTTTCTCAAAGTAGAAGAGTTTCCTAGCAACTTTTGTCCAGAAGACGACAAATAAGAAGCAGGAAGAGAAGAAGAAACAGATCTAAAATCAACATGTGTGTCTGTGCCCATGTAGAACCAGGACCAGGAGGACCCTGAGGAACCCTGAGGAACCAGGACCAGGAGGACCTGGAGGAACCCTGAGGAACCAGGACCAGGAGGACCCGGCGGAACCCTGAGGAACCAGGACCAGAAGGACGCCTCCGAACCCTGAGGAACCAGGACCAGGAGGACGCCTCCGAACCCTGAAGAACTCTGAGGAACCTGAGGAACCAGGACCAGGAGGACGCCTCCGAATCCTGAGGAACCCTGAGGAACCGGGACCAGGAGGACGCCTCTGAACCCTGAGTAACCAGGACCAGGAGGACGCCTCCGAATCCTGAGGAACCCTGAGGAACCAGGACCAGGAGGACGCCTCCGAATCCTGAGGAACCCTGAGGAACCAGGACCAGGAGGACGCCTCCGAACCTGAGGAACCAGAGCGTCAGGCTGTCGGGGTTGTACCTTTTGGTTCCCACTCTGTGGTTCGGAGCGATGTCGATGGTGTCGGTGGCCGAGTCGTGGCGAACGGCGAGTCCAAGGTCGGCGATACAACATGTCCCATTCTTCTTGACCAGGATGTTCTTGGATTTCAGGTCTCTATGAGCAATGGCTGGTTTACCTGGAGGGGCGCAGACACCGAAGAGAAGAGCTGCAGTTTGAACCGAGTCTAATTATGGATTAGAAAGGAACCACAACACAGCACATTGAACAGAAGAGGAACCGACCGCACATGTAGGCCCCTTAGGGTTCAGGTTAGGGTTAGGGTCAGGGTTAGGGATGGGGTCAGGGTTAGGGTTAGGATCAGGGTCAGGGTCTGACCTTGCGTGCCCACTATCTCCATGTGAAGGTGTGCCAGGCCGCTGGCGGTGGACAGGGACAGTTTGATCATGCCCTCCACGGTGACGGTGTAGCGGTTCAGGTAGTCGAACAGGGATCCGTGTTCGTGGTAGTCGGACACCAGCCACAGCTGAGTCCACGTCCCGTTATCTGCACAAACAAACACACACACACACACACACATCAGCTGTGATTGGCTGATAGCCTTCCAACAGTCCAACACTAAACATACATGAACCACAGGCCTGTTCCTGAAGAACACAAACATAAGCATCGGCTGGTCTGCTTTCACCAAAAAAAACACAACGCACATGTGGCACTACCTATACATACATGTCAGCATCTAAACATATATGTGTCAGTATACATATACGTGTCATTATCGATACATATGTGTGTCATTACCTTGACCTACACTATATTGCCAAAAGTATTTGCTCACCTGCCTTGACTCACATATGAATTTCAGTGCCATCCCATTCCTAGTCTATGGGTTCAGTCTGACGTGGCTCCACCCTTTGCAGCTAACAGCTTCAACTCTTCTGGGAAGGCTGTCCACAAGGTTTAGGAGTGTGTTCATGGGAATTTTGGACCATTCTTCCAGAAGCGCATTTGTGAGGTCACACACTGATGTTGGACAGAAGGCCTGGCTCTCAGTCTGCGCTCTAATTCATCCAAAGGTGTTCTATGGGGTTGAGGTCAGGACTGTGTGCAGGCCAGTCCAGTTCATCCACACCAGACTCTGTCATCCATGTCCATGGACCTTGCTTTGTGCACTGGTGCACAGTCATGTTGGAAGAGGAAGGGGCCAGCTCCAAACTGTTCCCACAAAGTTGGGAGCATAGAATTGTCCAAATGTCTTGGTCTGCTGAAGCATTCCCAGTTCCTTTCACTGGAACTAAGGGGCCAGCCCAGCTCCTGAAAAACAACCCCACACCATAACCCCCCTCCACCAAACTTTACACTTGGCACAATGCGCTCCACAAGTATCGTTCTCCTGGCAACCGCCAAACCCAGACCCGTCCATCAGATCGCCAGATGGAGAAGCGTGATTGGTCACTCCAGAGAAGGCTCCTCCACTGCTCTAGAGTCCAGTGGCGGCGTGCTTTACACCACTGCATCCACCGCTTTGCATTGCACTTGGTGATGTATGGCTTGGATGCAGCTGCTCGGCCACGGAAACCCATTCCATGAAGCTCTGTGCGCACTGTTCTGGAGCTAATCTGAAGGCCATGAAGTTTGGAGGTCTGTACCATTGACTCTGCAGAAAGTCGGCCACCTCTTTGCACTCTGGCCTACCACTTCGTGGCTGAGTTGCTGTCGTTCCCAAACACTTCCACTTTCTTATAATCCATCTGACAGTTGACTGTGGAATATTTAGGAGCCAGGAAATTTCACCACTGGATTTGTTTCACAGGTGGCATCCTATCACAGTTCCACGCTGGAATTCACTGAGCTCCTGAGAGCGACCCATTCTGTCACAAATGTTTGTAAAAGCAGTCTGCTGCCTAGGGGCTGGATTGTGTGTGTGTGTGTGTGTGGTGTGTGTGTACTGTTGTTATCTAAACTATATGTATGTGTCATTATAGATATAATTAGATTTAAACTTCCTAAGTCTGCAAATAAACACAAACCCTGGCAGGATCAATAATAATAGAATGGATTAGATTTATATAGTGTTTTCCTATGAACACATATTTAAAGTATCCTAACCCCAGGACCCTAACCCTAGCCCTGTCTCAGGTCTTCTACTCCTTCCATACAGTACCAATGTGGACCATGGTCCTCCTCTAGAACCTGGACCTTTACCTTTATTGTCTGCAGCAATGAATCCCAGGATGTTCTCGTGTCGGAGCATCACCGTCTGGTAGATCTCCGCCTCCCGGAACCAGGAACGCTCCTCGCGGGAGGAGAAGATCTTCACTGCCACCTCCTCGCCACGCCACTTCCCCCGCCACACTTCCCCGAAACGGCCTTTTCCGATGCTCTCCTGAAGGATGATGGTCCTGGCGATGGTTCTCTGGACCAGCAGAGGTAACCCTAAAAAAAACCATAAAACACACAAAAATATGCATCTGTGATGGAACAGATGCACCAAACAGTATAGATTATATACGTGGGTCTGCTTATACAATATAGACTCTGGGCCCAGGGTACCCATGTACCTGTAAAGGGGCCCAGAGTACCCATATGTAAAAGGGCTCAGGGTACCTGTGTACCTGTAAAGGGGCCCAGGGTACCCGTGTACCTGTAAAAGGGCCCAGGGTACCTGCGTATCTGTAAAAGGGCCCAGGGTACCCATGTACCCGTAAAGGGGCCCAGGGTGCAGCAGTATTACCTGATCCAGAGCCAGAGGTGGTCATGTCGTAGATGAGGTCCTTCAGGGTTGTCCCCACAGTAATAAAGGGGTGGTCCAGGGACGGGTCCTCCTCATTGGGTACCCGGTGGTGGTGGTGGTGGGCCCCGGCCCCCCAGCTCCCAGACCCCTGTGGCTGTGGCAGATGTAGAAGGCCACTACCAGGAGCAGGCACAGGACGCAGACAGGGCCAGCGATGACTGCAGCCAGGGCCACGGGCCCCAGTGGGGGGGTCTTCACTGTAGGGACTGTCAAGAGAAAGAACACAACCATGAGGTTAACAGGGACCAGACTGGTGTCTAAAGGGTCCACCATGAGCCTAAAGGGTCCACCATGAGCCTAAAGGGTCCACCATGAGCCAGGACACCAACAGGTTTAGGGAGGCAGGACCGGTTCCATGTGTTGGCCTGGTGGACCGTTTGGAGGCTCAGTCAGATCCACGTAGACTACCTGAGGTCCAGACTGGTGAATGAATCAGTCCATATGGACGGGGGGACCCATATAGGACTGGACCAGAACAGAACCAGGCTCAGTATTATCCAGTCCATCTGGACCCCATATTAAAATGTCCATGAATGTCCATGAATGTCTACAAATGTCTGTGAACATCTGCGAATGTCTGTGAATGTCCGTGAATGTCGGCAAATGCCCACGAATGTCTGCGAATGCCTATAAATGTCTGCGAATGCCTATGAATGTCTGCAAATGTCTGCGAATGCCTATGACTGTCCGCGAATGTCTGCGAATGCCTACGAATGTCCACGAACGCCTAAGAATGTCGACGAATGTCTACAAATGTCCATGAACACCTACGAATATCTATGAATGTCTGCGAATGTCTGTGAATGTCTGCGAATGTCTGTGAATGTCTACAAACTCCAGGACTGGTACGAATCTCCTGGTGTGTACGAGTCCTGGAGTTCGTACAAAGCTTTGTGACTGAGGCTTCAATGCCATTGAATCCACATGTGTGCCCAGATTTGGTCTGTTCAAGGCTGTGCTCTTCAACTGTGGATGGACTGATGAACACACCAGTTCAGGTTCACTGTTGTTTTCAATAAATTACTCACTTTTTTGTCTCACTCCCATTTCTTCTTTTTGTATTTCAAGGTTCAAGGTTCAAGGTGACTTTATTTATACCTGTGGGTGGATTTGTTTTGCAGCCAGCTCTCGCTCACTGCCGGTCACTGCGTGCATATGCACCCAAACTCTACTTAGAACCTTCTGAAGATCCAACAGAGAAAAATGGACATTCATGCAATTTTTACCAGGGCTAGGGTTTACCAGGGTTTGGGTTTACCAGGGTTTGGGTTTACCAGAGTTAGGGTTTACCAGAGTTAGGGTTTACCGGGGTTAAAGTTCAGGCTTACCAGGGTTAGGGTTTGGGTTTACCAGGGTGAAAGTTGGGGCTTACCAGGGAAGCTGGTGGGGTCGGGGTTCTTGTTGCAGTAGTCGGTGATGCAGCACATGGGGTAGATCCCCGTCTCCTGTTTGGTGGACGGGGCACAGATAAAGGGCCGGTCTCGTGGGATCAGTTCGCTTTCGTGCACACACATGCTGCGCTCAGTGATCAGCTGACTGCCCGACTTACGGATGGCCACATAACAGACGCCATTGGTGCAGCTGGAGTTGGCGCTGCAGCGTTCGCAGTAACACTGGAGAGCTGACGGAGGAAACCAGAAACAGCCCATTAGTGTCAAACACCAAAACTGGCATCACCAGGTTCAGACTCTACAGGAAGTTAAAGAAGACAGGTGGGTTCAGAAAAGATTGGAACATGTGACAAATGGACAGGAAGTCAGAGCCACTGGAATGTCAACTATTCAAAAGCACGAACAGAACAAACGAGTTACAAACCACCTTCTATATTCACACCAAATGATCTGTGGACCAGCTGTTTAATGTCTGTGGATGGATATTCAAATATGTTCAAATATGACCGACAGTCAAAGGTATCTTCTGATGGAGCTGGTCCTGCTGATGGAAGGTCCTGAAGGATGATCTCTTTACTCCCATTCCTGTCTGACCACACAATTCTGCCTTTAGGCACAATTCACAAAAAAGCATCTCTCCATTTTTGACACCAAAGCAAAATTACTTTTTTCCCTCCAATTTTCTACTTAATCACATGAATAAATTTCCCCCAGTGCAGATGTTTTTGTCCTGTCCAACCTCAGATGGACGTCTGTGCCGGTGTCAGATGAAAGATCCAACCCCCGTCAACTGGAACATGCACTGTTCCAGGCAGATGGACGGCCTTTCCCTGGATCTGCTGAGACAGGCCCTACCATGACCCCCTTTGGAATTCAACCAAGTGCAACAGGAACAGAACTAACACAACAAATGATTAGGAGACTGCAGCAGTCTGCATTCATACCACACCAACAGGCATGTAGACTGGCTCTAGAAACACCACCACAGTGTCAGCTGCACTGCACAAGAGGTCAAAATAACCTTAAAGCAGCAACCAGCTCCAGACACGGGTTAGGGTTAGGGTGCTTGGGTGTGCAGGTGCCCAAGTGTACAGGTGCTCGGGTGTGCAGGTGCTTGGGTGTACAGGTGGACAGGTGTCGGGTGTGCAGGTGCTCCGGAGTGCATTCAGGTACTTCACTAACCTTAGATGTAGGTGTTAGCTAACCTCTGATGCAGGTGTTCGCCAACCTTCGATGCAGGTGTTGGCGAACCTTTGATGCAGATGTTGGCTAGCCTTCAATGCAGGTGTTAGCGAATGCTATCCTTCGATGCAGGTGTTGGCTACCCTTCGACGCAGGTGTTAGCTAACCTTTGATCCAGGTGTTCGCAAACCTTCTATGCCATTATTGAACATGATGTAAATAAAGGTGGAACCTTTGAGTGTGATCACATGACCTGGGCCTGTTCTGTTTGAATACAG
This sequence comes from Sphaeramia orbicularis, assembly GCF_902148855.1. Taxonomy (NCBI): domain Eukaryota; kingdom Metazoa; phylum Chordata; class Actinopteri; order Kurtiformes; family Apogonidae; genus Sphaeramia; species Sphaeramia orbicularis. The sequence goes on along the minus strand of NW_021941580.1, from coordinate 170,017 downwards.
TTGATTTGATAAGGTTCTAATAACCCCATCCGTACAAGAATTCATTAAAACGGATGAGCTTTAACACCACAGAACCACCATGGAACCACAGATGGAACATAAACACAACCACCATGGAACCACAGATGGAAAATAAACACAACCACCATGGAACCACAGATGGAAAATAAACACAACCACCATGGAACCACAGATGGAAAATAAACACAACCACCATGGAACCACAGATGGAACATTAACACAACCACCATGGAACCACAGATGGAACATCAACAGAACCACCACGGAACATCAACAGAACCACCACAGAACCACAGATGGAAAATAAACAGAGACACCACGGAACCACAGATGGAAAATAAACAGAACCGCCACAGAACCACAGATGGAACATCAACAGAACCACCATGGAACCACAGATGGAACATAAACAGAACCTCTGTTCCCCTCTACAGTCCAGTTCTTCTGTCAGATTCGGTTCTGGTTCTGTCACGGACATCAGATTGTCTTTGGGTCAAACTCATTACACATTCAGATTTGAACGCCCTCACATATTAGAACTCGTCAGGTCCACATCTGGATTTTTTTGCTTCCAATCTGATTTTTTTAGGATTAGTTTTGCTGACACCAATCCAATACCAACTTTGGATTTAAATGTGTCGTCCTTCTGTATCGTTCTGATTCTATTATCTGACTGTCGACACAGTTGGTCTGAATGTGGAACCTGAACTAAAACAACTCTGACAACTTTTGAGTTCATTATCTGCACATGCTCACACAGTAAACCCACTGTGGAATCATGGGAGTTTGAGTTCATTATCTGTATTATCACACTGTCGGGGGGGGGCACTTGGAACGAGAAAGCTGAGAGGGAGGTAATGAGAGGGGGCCGCTTGGAGGAAGGGGGGGGGGGCACTACCTATGGAACGTATATAAACTAACTCAGACTGACTCCTGGAGATGAATTCAGCAGAGAACAGGAAATGACAAGAGAAAAATAACAACTGTGTGTGTGTATATGTTTCTGGTGTGTCTGTGTGTGTTTACTGGGTGTGCGTGCGTGTGTGTTTACTGTGTCTGTGTGTGTGGTGTGTGTGTGTGTGTGTGTGACTCATTCAGTCTGATGAATCCATCTGTTTCACCGTCTCACACAGACTGACCACAGACACAAACAAACAGATGAACGGAAATGGAACAGAAACCAGCTTTAAGGGTTAGGGTTAGGAACAGGGTTAGGGCCCCAGGACAGCTGTGGATACAGATGGAGTTTACCACCACCAGAGGGAGAATGTGAGAGTGAATGAATAATGGATCCACTGTACACACTTTGAGTATGTGTTCATAGAAAAGCACTATAGAAATCTGATCCATTATTATTATTATTATTATTATTATTATTATTATTATTATTATTATTATTATTATTATTATTATAACCCTGACCCAGATCAGGGAAAACCAGACTAATGTCCATCCACACATATCTGTCAAATGAGATTCTGTCTAAACCGGAGCAGCTGAGCAGTTTAACCAGACCCACAGTCACCGCTGAGGCGTTTAAGCAGACCCACCGCCTGGCACCAGCCTAGAAGGAGCACCAGGCTAGCATCAGGTAGCACTGGTGGACTTGGACCTGGGCTGGGGTCATGTTAGCACCGGTGGACTTGGACCTTGGCTGGGTCTGCTGGGTTAACCCTAAACACCCACACATCTTCTGTTCCTCTCACTGTGCCTGTGCTTCATTCATTTGGTCTCCATGGTAACCACACACTCTGCACAGACGTGTCCTCCTTAACGCTGATGTGCACTACTGTGCTTCTGAAACTGTCAAAATGATCACACCACACACAGTGGTGTCCCCCACCCCCACCCACCCATGTGAGATAATTTCCTGTTATTAAACTGAACCTTTTCAGTCTCACCATCATTTCCACAGGTCATGATCCCCCTGACCCATCCCCCCGTCCCCCCCAGCCCTTTGTCACACCAGATGTGTCATGTGAGTGTTGGGGGAGGGGCCCACTGCCAAGCACACCCCCACAGGATCATCTGTAGTGGTTTAGATGGAGCTTACATTCATGTTGGACGATAAAAAACTAAATTTACTTTGACCACATTTCCATCACACCAGTTTGACCACACTGACAAATGTGCTTTCGAGCGATTGGTTAAATTTCATAAAACTATGAAAATAATAAGAGTTCTAAATGATGTTTAATTACATATTTGTTTTTGTAAATGTAAACCCCCACCCCCCCCCACCCCACACACACACACAGAGAGGAATGTTCCTGTCCAACAAGAACAGGTTTTATCAGCAGTGGATTCTCAAATCACAACCACCACTTTACCTCAGTCTGCAGACATGGGGGGGGGGGGGGGGGCTGTCAGTGTGTCTGTCAGTGAATCAGGCTGTCTCAGCTGTTTGAGGCTCCAGAACAAAGAGGAGGCCGCGGTTCAGCGCACACATGCACACGCAGAGCAGAACGGACCCGGCATCTGTCGGATCCCACGCACACATGAATATGCAGCGGCTCGCTCCGAAAGGTCGCACAGATCCGACCCGGCAGCTGCTCCGCCCCCGGCAGCTGCTCCACCCAGACGCCGTCACGTTCAGTTGGTTCAGTCCAGAGGTGGAGGCAGGATGCTCCACGAACACCATCAGCATCTTCTGCCACTTCTCCAACACAGCCCAGAACACACCGACAACAACAGAAGCCAGGCCTGAGGACCTGCAAAACCAAGACCTGAACAACACAACCATGACCCCATCACCTGAAAACAGACAAACCAAGACCCAACCCTAATGCCCTAGCCCTAACCCAACTACAACTAACCCTAATGTCTGTGAAACACACACTTCCTGTTCCTGCCATCGGCTGGTTTCTCATACAGTCATCATACAGAGTTTACTTCCTTTATCAGTTAATGCTTAGAAACGCAGAAAAACATCTGCGTCTGGTTATGCAGTTGAAACAACCAACACTGACGAGTTTAGATGAAGCAACCGACACTGACGAGTTTAGGGTTAGGGTTCAACGAGTCGAATCAGTCCCAGAATTCAAACTACAAAAAGCACTCGGAGAGCGCAGACCTCCACCAGGGCAGATCGGTCACCCCCCCCCCCCAATCACCACCAAAATGTAATCATTTGTTGCCAGTATCAACATTTAACTAGATAAGTAACTACATAGGTAACTAGATTTGACTAAAACAAAAATGTATAAAGTTCTGTTTGATGAAAACAATCTGGATTTTATGGATATAGCGTTTGTTCGCAGAAGGATGAGGAACACTGGTGTGGTTTCAGGTTTCACCTGTGTGTCAATGTCTGACAGCAGAGGAACCACCAGGTTCCACAAGAGCAGAGCACCACGACCACAGCAGATGAAAGGAGGGTTCTACTGACGAGGAGTAGGGTTCTACTGATGAGGACAAGGGTTCTACTGATGAGGACAAGGGTTCTACTGATGAGGAGTAGAGTTCTACTGATGAGGACAAGGGTTCTATGATGAGAAGAAGGATTCTACTGATGAGTAAGGTTCTATGATGAGGAGAAGGGTTCTACTGATGAGAAGAAGGGTTCTACTGATGAGGAGTAGGGTTCTACTGATGAGAAGTAGGGTTCTGCTGATGAGAACAATGGTTCTACTGATGAGGACAAGGGTTCTACTGATGAGAAGAAGGATTCTACTGATGAAGAGAAGGGTTCTACAGATGAGGAGTAAGGTTCTACTGATGAGGAGAAGGGTTCTACTGATGAGGAGTAGGGTTCTACTGATTCTACTCATGCAATAACAGCAGCCGGGTGGTGGGTGGCTGGGGTCGGTCAGTGAGTGGGTGGGTCTGGGTTAGGGTTATGGTCCATCCACGTCCTTTCACACACGGTCCAAACATCTGAAGGTCAACCACATACCAGAGTCCAGAGCCATGTTCAGATCACACTGTATGAAGGTACCACAGACATTATACAGGTTCAGGGATTTGAAGGTACCACAGACATATACAGGTTTGGGGGTTTGAAGGTACCACAGACATTATACAGGTTCAGGGGTTTGAAGGTACCACAGACATTATACAGGTTCAGGGGTTTGAAGGTACCACAGACATCATACAGGTTCAGGGGTTTGAAGGTATCACAGACATCATACAGGTTCAGGGGTCTAAGGCTACACACACAGTGACTCTGACACCAGACCAGTTCACATTTGCAGACCAGACAGATGGACAGACGACAGACCAATCCCATAGCCCTTGGGCCAGAATCAATCAGTCCAATATTTTTGGATAAAAGACCAAATCCTACTAAACGTTCTCTCATGACACTTTCCACACAGAAGTGTGCAGAGGGTACAAACTGTATGAAAAGCAGATGTGTGCTTCTGGAAAAGCATCTTGGGAGTTGGAGTCTCATACACTTCAACGTCTAACTAGTGCTAATAATGTTAAGTTCAATTATGTCCAAATATTCTGGATGGAAAAGATGCAGGTTATGAACGAGAATAAGCGCCTGGGTCCACAAACAGATTCAGCTGCCTGTAAATGGGGGGGGGGGGGGGGTCATGAATCCCTGTGGTATTAGCTGTGGTTCTGTGCCCCGCCCTCTGGATTAGCTGTGGTTCTGTACCCCCCGGTGTTAGTTGTGGTTCTGTACCCACCAGGTATTATTAGTTGTGGTTCTGTGCTCCCCCCCCCCCGGTATTAGTTGTGGTTCTGTGCCCCCCCAGGACAGCAGCCAACAGGGTCACCTGCATGCCTGTCATTCCTGACAGTAGCAGCAGCCAAACAACACCACATAAGCATTTCATACGAACACACCCCAGGGCCATGGGGGGGGGCAGTGCAGATGAAAGGACACGGCCTCGCTACCTCACTGGAATTTCTCCAGGATCAGTGTGGAGTTAAAACACAGATCTGCAGAAAAGGGAAACAGTAGTGAAAGTGTGGCCTTGAACACACCCCATGACTCCAACTGCCTCCTGTCTGCTTACAGCAGGTTTTATTTTAAAAAATACAAATAAAAATAAGTGAACAGAACACTTTAAACACTTTGAATACACTGCTGCGAGAAATAGCTCCATCATTTCACTCACATCTGCTTGCTGAAATACAGAGAATTTATTTTCTGCCATTTTCACACAAAGAAAGAACAACAAATGGAAGTGACTGGTTCAGCCCTCGGATCTGTCGTTATAACTTTAAGAAATTTGACATCTGAGTACACCAACACTTACTATTGTCCTGAACGGTGTGGGGGCCTGGGGGTCTGATCACACTCAAACAGACCTTCAAAGCAACAGAAAGGAAAGGCCAAAGTCGACCAAAACCATGGAGTCAAACTGTGTCACAACATCATGCGTGTCCTAAAGCCCGGTTTTCCCACCCATCACCTGCTGACGGACATGTGGAGCAATCCAATCAAGCCAATCAATCCAATCAATTAGACAAGATTGAAGTTCAAGAGGAGAAAAAAGGTTGTCAGGCCAAAACATAATTATTCCTTTTTTCAGATTTGTACTTTCAATGCAGATGCAGCCCACAACAAAACCAAACAAACTCCAATGACTCACTCTGTGCAAACAGAGCAAAAGTCACCTGGTGAAAACAGCTGATCATGTCTACAATATTTAAACGTGTTCGTTTTCCAATATTTAAACATGTAAAAAAAAAATGTAAACATCAGACCCCCCCCCAACAGCTAAATAAAGGCTGAAAGTACATCCTATTTTGTTAGGATACCCCCCCCCCCAGCCTCCCCGGACGGTGCATTTCACTGTGCTGACACAACAGCCATCCACTCCAGCTAAATGTGCTGTGTTTACTTCGTATGCTTGGCTTGAAGGGGGCGGGGGGGCTGTTATGGAATGAAAGGGATAAGGATGAGGTGGGGGTGGGTGGGGGTTGAGGACAGTGGTAGTGCCAGGGCTGTGGTGCTGTCCACTCCAGGTGTGTGCAGGTGGATGTGGGGGTGGGTGGGGTGGGGGCAGTGGCGCTGTCCACTCCAGGTGTGTGCAGGTGGATGTGGGGGTGGGTGGGGTGGGGGCAGTGGCGCTGTCCACTCCAGGTGTGTGCAGGTGGATGTGCCACTGCCTTAGCTCATCTCCATCAAACACACACAGTTGTTTCTGTTCAGATTGAACTGATGCAGCTTCTGCGAGCGTACATCCGACACCATGACAATCCCATTTACACACAAGGAAAAAGCAGGAACCCCCCCCCATTATCCTCCTGGTGCAGCCCCAGAGCTAACATATCCATTTAATAAGGCAGCAGCATGGATGGGGTATGTGAGGACACATGGGGGTGGGGGGGGGGGGGGGGTATGACCGAGCCTCTTCATCTATGCTGTTGAAGACCAGGATTGGGGGGGGGGGGGGCCCTCTTCACCAGGATGAAGCTCTCACACAAAGGAATGTGACACAAAGGAAACACACCAGTGTGTAGTCAGGACCGACACACACACACACACACTATGGGTTGGTTTGTGTCTGTGTGGAAAAGCCTCCTAATGCAGATGCAGATAATACACACACACAAAACAGACACACATATCTATGTATCTATCTATCTATCTAGAGAGAGAGAGAGAGAGAGAGTGAGTATGATTTTATAGCTAGTTGTGTATGGCTAACCATTAAGGTTATTATTATTTAGAAGGGGGCAGGAAATATAAGATTTCTTCATCCTGCTCCTTTTCAAGCATGGGTGTGTACATGTTTGTTTACTTGATGACTATTGAATGTTTACTGATGAAATGCACAACCATGAACGAAATAAATACATAAATGGAAATATATGAGCATCCAATGAAACAAAGAACAGCAGCAGAGAAACCCAAAGCACAGCAGAATGACAGACAGACAGACAGTAGTAGGGCTGGGACCAATCCACATTTGTTCTGACAGCGGTTCTGGGCCGTAAACAGCCCGGACTCATGAACCCAGTTTGGGACAGTGTCCTGAGGAGACACACCCCACCCCCACACACCCCCTCCTCTGTCTGAAGTCTACGACAGCCTTCCTTCGTATTGTAAACCTCCGTCTGCAGCGTAGTCAGTCTGAGAAACCACCGCAGTTTAAGCTAATGTCTGTGAAACACCAGTGGACAAAATGGACAGAATGAAGGAGTCTGTGGTGGAGGATAGAGGACAGAGGGTAGAGGACAGAGGATAGAGGACAGAGGGTAGAGGACAGAGGATAGGAAGAGGATAGAGGACAGAGGATAGAGGACAGAGGATAGAGAAGAGAGGATAGAGGACAGAGGATAGAGGAGAGGATAGAGGGCAGAGAACAGAGGATAGAGGACAGAGGATAGCGGACAGAAGACAGAGGATAGAGGACAGAGCATAGAGACAGAGCATAGAGGATAGAGAACAGAGGATAGAGGACAGAGAATAGAGGACAGAAGATAGAGGATAGAGGACAGAGGATAGAGGATAGAGAACAGAGGATAGAGGACAGAGGATAGAGGACAGAGCATAGAGCATAGAGGATAGAGAACAGAGATAGAGGACAGAGAATAGAGGACAGAGGATAGAGGATAGAGGACAGAGGATAGAGAACAGAGGATAGAGGACAGAGGATAGAGGACAGAGCATAGAGCATAGAGGATAGAGAACAGAGGATAGAGGACAGAGGATAGAGGACAGAAGATAGAGGATAGAGGACAGAGGATAGAGGACAAAGGATAGATGGCAGAGGGTAGTGGACAGAGGATAGAGGACAGAGAATAGAGGACAGAGGATAGAGGAGAGGATAGAGAACAGAGGATAGAGGACAGAGGATAGAGAACAGAGGGCAGAGGACAGCAGACAGAGGATAGAGGATAGAGAACACAGGACAGAGGATAGAGGACACCAAAAAGAAAACATGGACTGTAGACACTCAACCCTGGAAAACAACCAGACTGTTAGGGGTTTGTCTGAGTTTTTGTAAGCGCTGCTAACTGCAGCTCACAGGCTAATGGGCTAACAGCACCAAACAGAATATAGACATTTAACAGACAGAGGCTAATGAGCAAATGGAAGTAGAAAACACTCCAACAGGCCATTAAAGAATCCCAAAAACACACACTGGGCAGAAGAAAAACACACAACTGCAAAATAAATAAATAAATTATACACACACACACACACATATACATACATATATATATATATATACATATATATATACATATATATATATATAATATACATATATATATATATATACATATATATATATATATAATATATATATATAATATATATATACATATAGATATATATATATATATATATATATATATATATATTGTGTGGTGTGTGTGTGTGTGTATATATACATACACAGGGTGGGGAAGCAAAATTTACACTGAACATTTAGTTGGTTTTTCTCAGCAGGCACTACGTCAATTGTTTTGAACCCAAACATATACTAATGTCATAATCATACCTAACACTATTATCCATACCTTTTCAGAAACTTTTGCCCATATGAGTAATCAGGAAAGCAAACGTCAAAGAGTGTGTGATTTGCTGAATGCACTCGTCACACCAAAGGAGATTTCAAAAATAGTTGGAGTGTCCATAAAGACTGTTATAATGGAAAGAAGAGAATGACTATGAGCAAAACTATTACCAGAAAGTCTGGAAAATATTAAAGAAGAATGGGAGAAGTTGTCACCCAATATTTGGGGAACACTTGTGCAAGTTTCAGGAAGCGTGTGAAGGCAGTTATTGAGAAAGAAGGAGGACACATAGAATAAAAACATTTTCTATTATGGACATTTTCTTGTGGCAAAAAATTCTCATGACTTTCAATAAACTAATTGGTCATACACTGTCTTTCAATCCCTGCCTCAAAATATTGTACATTTTGCTTCCCCACCCTGTATACATATATACATAACATATATATAGATATACATATTTAATATATATATATATATATATATATATATATGTATGTGTGTGTTTGTGTGTGTGACTGCAAAAAGAGTTCAACCCAAAACAGGAGTAATGAATTCAGTGTCAGAACATGAAACAAAATGAACATGGGCCAACGTGACGGAAACGGTAACAGGGAAATGAGGATAACCGGGTAAATGAGGATAATCGGGTAAATGAGGATAACCAGGGGTAACTGAGGATAACCAGGGTAACTGAGGATAACCAGGGGTAACTGAGGATAACCAGGGGTAAATGAGGAAACCAGGGGTAAATGAGGATAACCGGGGTAACTGAGGATAAACAGGGGTAAATGAGGATAACCAGGGGCAATTAGTGTAACCAGGAATAACCAAGACTAAACAGATGTCGCCAACCCCGGGGACACAGTTAAGGAGTCCTCCTGTGCTCCGTCCCTTCTTTCCCCGGGGCTCCGTCCCTTCTTTCCCCGGGCTCAGTCCCTTTTTTCCCCGGGGCTCCGTCCCTTCTTTCGCCGGTGGTTCGGGTCCAAACTGCCCGTAAATGAACCGCCAGTGTGGGCCAAACCTCCGCGGACTTCGGTGCCAACTTTTGGGTTTGTTCAACTGTCTCTTCTTGTTGGAGCCTAAAACCCTGGACGTGTCCACGGACAAACCTTACCCAAACCGGGCCGGGCCGTGGCTCTGGCCGCTGTGCCTGGACCCTTTCCTTTCTTTTCCTTTCTTTCTTTCCTCGGTTTTGTCCACATTCCTCGGTCAGACAGACACACAGGCATCGGCAGACAGGCTGGAGGCCAGCCGGCCCGGACCCTCCGCCATCTTAGTTCCACACACTCCGACAAAGAGACACAACAAAGAGCAGCGACACACCGACGGTCCGGAGCACAACCGACAAAACTACCCACCAACCAAACCCAGACGCCCCCTCCCCCCCGCGGTCCGCCGTCCTCCGGACAGTACTTACCGGTGTTTTGGTGTATCCTGGCCCCGGACAGCAGCAGCAGCAGCAGACATGCTAGCGCATCCATCGTGGCTCCAGAACAGACTAACAGAGGACAGACAACTTCTGCCTGCGGGAGGAAGGAGGACGGCGATTGGATAACACAGCTGCAAGTCCCGCCCCAACAGCGAGAGAACGGAGGAAGGCCGAAACTGATTGGCGGAGGGACCTGCTAAAGCCCGCCCCATTAGAGGAACTCTACCATTTGTGTAAACAAACACTGTTGCTATTCACGACAAGAGAAGAATGAATGCACGGACCTGATTATATTATTATTATTATTATTATTATTATTATTATTATATTTTATTATTATTATGTTATTATTATTATTATTAGGACATGAACGGAACAGAGCCTGTCAATTAAAACAGTTCCTGTGAGTCTCAAAAGAATGACCATAATTTCTCAAAAGTTAACAATGACAGTGTTATTGCTATGTAATTTTTGAGGTATTTATCATAGATATACAGTTATATAGAGATACATCATTCATTTATTCAAACTTCTGAACCGCTTAGTCCTCGAGAGGGTCGGAGTGGGTAATGCGGGGTTACCATAACCCTAACCCTGGACGTTTCTCCAGTTCAACATTCACACCTACAGGATATGCAATGCAATTAGATGAACTATTAATGAACCTGGTGATATTTATCAAACATCTCTCAAAAGAAAATTATGTCATTATGAGATGTTAAATCACTATTTTAAGAGAATAACATACTGTATTTTGAGAAACACATTATTAAGAGATTCTACTATGTTCATAAACATGTAATATTTTCAGATATTGCATTATTATTATTTTAAGAAAGTCTCATTATAATGAAAAAACAAATCATTTTTTTGTAATATTAATGTATTATTTTCCACTACTAATGCATAATTTTCAGAAAATATTTTTTGTGAAACTAACATCATTATAACTCATTATTTTGACGTACAAGGATCTGGTTAGTGTGTTTTTTATTTATTATTTATTTTTTAATCACAGTGGTAGTAAAGAGTTTCAAATATTGTCTGAAATCTGCTTCAAAAACAAAAACTACAATTACTACAGCTCTGAGATACCTCAAACGATGTCTGTCCGTAAGGAAATCACACGTGTCCATATTATCCATAGTTCAGCCTTTAATGTTTCACACTCCAGTTAAAACACAGACAGATGATGCAACAATGGGTCATGTGACCACTGCCTTTGTCCCACACACACACACACACACACCACACAGATACACACACACTCACACACACACACACACTTACACACACACACACTTACACACACACACACACACACTTACACACACACACTTACACACACACACACACCACACACACACACCACACCACACACACACACCCTCTCATACATGTTTACATTTATTCTCCTTCAACAGTTTGAGTCAGAACGACCTGAGCCGATCAAACCAGGGGATCAATAATCAGCACATGGGCCCTGGAGATGGGCTAGGGCCTTGGTACCAGGATATGGGTTAGGGTCTTGGTACCAGGATATGGGCTAGGGTCTTGGTACCAGGATGGGCTGGGCCTTGGTACCAGGATATGGGCTAGGCCTTGGTACCAGGATATGGGTTAGGGCCTTGGTACCAGGATATGGGTTAGGGTCTTGGTACCAGGATATGGGCTAGGGCCTTGGTACCAGGATATGGGCTGGCCTTGGTACCAGGATAGGGTTAGGGCCTTGGTACCAGGATATGGGTTAGGGCCTTGGTACCAGGATATGGATTAGGGTCTTGGTACCAGGATATGGGTTAGGGCCTTGGTACCAGGATATGGGTTAGGGCCTTGGTACCAGGATATGGGTTAGGGCCTTGGTACCAGGATATGGGCTAGGGCCTTGGTACCAGGATATGGGTTAGGGTCTTGGTACCCAGTCTCCATATTCAGGGTGATGGTGAGACCACCCCCAGGCTGACCTGTGGTCCTGGCTCCCCCTTGCCGTAGCATCTTGTAGTGTGGATGAGGTCCAGCGCTGAACCTCATCAGTCTCGCTGCGATACAACTTCTTATTGTGTATATTTGAACACTGAGCTAACAGCTGTTCCTACGTCAGGGAGGATGTGGGCTTTGGAAGCATCCATTCCATCCTCTGCGTGGACCCTCTGTCACTGGGGCTGTTACCGTAGTACCACTCCATCAGTACCATGTTTCTGCCCTGCTCCATGAATGTCTGGTTCCAGTTCGACACCTGACATGGACCTTGTTGTCCCGGGTGACGTCCGAGCCGGTATGACTCTATCATTTATTGTAACGCTCGTTTGGAGGTATAGGTGTGTAGCATAAAGGGCCCAAGGGCCCACCTGGATCCATGCTTCCCTCCCGCCAGGATTCGAACTGGCAACCTTCCACCCCAAAGTCAGTGGTGCAAACCACTGAGCTATCCAGCCGCTTATATATAAATAATAAATAAATAAAAATAAATTCATTTTGCAACTAAACTGTAAATGTGATTCAAACAGAACAGCAACAAAAGTAAATCAATTTAACTGAGCTCACTGGTAACTAGTTCTTTTAGAAGAGGCCTGGGTTAGGGTTCGGGTTAGGGTTCGGGTTAGGGTGAGTCATGGGGTCAACTGGGTCCCTGTGGGTTCGGGGGACAGGTGTTGGTGACCCGGGTCTATACAGAGGAAATGGTCTGAAATAAAGCATCAGGGATGAGATGCTTCATTGACTTTGAGTCAGATGTTCTGATGGAACCGACACACACTGACACTGTAGTGTTGAACTGAAGGGACCCACCTGGACCATGTCCTGTGGACGTAGTTCTGCAGGTCAGAACCATTTTGGACTCACCCTAGAAAAACTCCAGCACCAGCTCAAAGTGAACCAAAGTCCACCGGTGATCAGCCCCACTATTTTAAAGACAACCTCAAACACTACTATGCACACTTTACAAACACTTAACCCAGTGGCATAACACCTGGGTACTAGTACTGGTACCCGATACCAGTACCAGTACCAAGTACGGTATGTCCGAACATGGTGTTAGTTATGGCCAAACTGTGACTTGCACGAAATCCAATAACTGAACAGCGCTTGGGTTCAGATGGGGCAGACCCCCCCACACCACTCTATGTTCATGCTGCTGTTGGCCACGTGGGCATTGAAGTACCCCAGTAGGACAATGGAATCCCCCTTTGGGGTGCTTTCCAGCACCCATCCCAGGGCTTCAAAACGGCAGGTCGGAACTGTTGTTCGGTGCAACAGTCAGATCCCGTTTCCCGACCTGAAGGTGAAGGGAAGCAACCCTTTCATCCACTGGGGTAAACTCATGCATGCAGGCAGAGAGTCTGGGGGCGATCAAAACCCCCACCACCACCCTCCACCTCTCCCCCGGGGACACTTTAGCAAAGACAGAGTCCAACCCCTCTCAAAGACCTGGGTTCCAGAGCTGACACTATGTGTGGAGGTGAGGCCAACTATATCTAACCAGTAACATTCAACCTCTAGGACAAGCTCCCGCTCCGTCCCCACCAGCGACATGACATTCCATGTTCCAAAAGCCAGTTTCCAGAACTGAGGACCCTTCTGCTTCCCCCTGCAGGTGCTGGGCCAACAGGAAGACGGGCCCATGTCTCCAATTCGGGCTGGGCCCAGACGGACCCCATGGACAAAGGCCTGGGCTGGGTGCTCACCCACAGGCCCCAGCCCCAGGCCTGGCTCCAGGGCGGAGCCTCCAGGGCGGAGCCTCCAGGTAACCCTCCAGGCCAGGTACACATCCCGTTGTTCCCTTGTCATGAAGGGTCCACTGAACTGTTCTTGGTCTGGCCCTTCGCCTAGGCCCAGTCTGGCATGGGAGACCCTACCAGGAGCAAAATGTCCCCGACAACATGGTTCCTGGGGTCATTAGGGTTAGGGTTAGGTAATCATGTTCATGTCATATTTTGTTTAGTTGCTGTTAACTGCTTTTTTTTTGGAACATTTGGATCAGTGACAGATTCTTCCAGCTCCAGATCAGATGTTTAGTAACAGCAGAGCGTTTCCATGTGCAGATGAGTCAGACCTGTAGTCAGATGTTCAGTCAGATACTCAGTGGCTCTGCAGAACAGTATGACTCAGCATAAATGGAAAAACACCTGCTGAGTAAAATGTCAGGACCTGTGTTTAAAACAATGAAGGAGATGTTCTGAAATCCACAGAAACAGAAAATGGAAATGATTTGAGTAAAACTAAAAGCTGTCTACTGCCATGGCAACAGGTTCTTCTGGGATCCCAACCACACCATGACAGTTTCCAACACTGGAACATTTGCGAGGCCCTAACCCTGACCCTAACCCTGACCCAGACCAAGGCTTGTTCCTGAGGGTCAGTTCCAGTGTGTTGGGTCTAACGGTCATCCTAACATCTTGGGTCTAACGGTCATCCTAACCTCTTTCGGTCTAACGGTCATCCTAACATCATTGGGTCTAACGGTCATCCTAACATCACTGGGTCTAACGGTCATCCTAACATCATTGCGTCTAACGGTCATCCTAACATCACTGGGTCTAACGGTCATCCTAACATCTTTGGGTCTAACGGTCATCCTAACATCATTGGGTCTAACGGTCATCCTAACATCACTGGGTCTAACGGTCATCCTAAGATCATTGGGTCTAACAGTCATCCTAACATCATTGGTCTAACGGTCATCCTAACATCACTGGGTCTAACGGTCATCCTAACATCATTGCGTCTAACGGTCATCCTAACATCATTGGGTCTAATGGTCATCCTAACATCGTTCGGTCTAATAATCATTCTAACATCATTCGGTCTAACGGTCATCCTAACATCAGTGGGTCTGACGGTCATCCTAACATCAGTGGGTCTGACGGTCATCCTAACATCATTGGGTCTAATGGTCATCCTAACATCGTTCGGTCTAATAATCATTCTAACATCATTCGGTCTAACGGTCATCCTAACATCAGTGGGTCTGACGGTCATCCTAACATCAGTGGTCTGACGGTCATCCTAACATTTGGGTCTAATGGTCATCCTAACCTCGTTCGGTCTAACGGTCATCCTAACCTCGTTCGGTCTAATGGTCATCCTAACCTCCTTTGGTCAAACGGTCATCCTAATGGTCTGAATGTTTCCACTCAGATGGTCTTTGTGTTTCAAAGGTCAGTGACCTCCGTCTCAGAAACATAAACCTGAGCCACACCTGGACTGGACAGACCTGCGT